>NC_135223.1:4818712-4826212 GCF_052324685.1 Brachyhypopomus gauderio
CGCTGCCAACTACCAGCAGACATGCAAATTCTCCAAATGGCAATTCTGCACTAGTCATAAATTTAAAAAGCCTTGGGGAGTTTTATCGGCGTGCCAACAAATGAGATTCGCTCTGGGGGAAGAAGAGGGCGAATGGGTTTGGCAGTCGCTTGACTCCGCTTTACGCCAGGCTTTTAAAAGGCAGCATTAACAGGAGCAGCCGCTAATGCACTACGCTGGTGCTCTTGACCTGAAATCCAAGACCACTGGTTAGCTGCTGGTCATGTGACCTGCCGTAAGCTCAGGACAGGAAGCAGACCGACGTCTCCGTGCTGCAGAGGTCGGCGGATTCTCGATCTTTGACTGGACGTCCCGAGCGCTCCTCACGCCAAAACACGTTCCTCCGAGACTGCCGCGTGCAACAGTGGAGCAACGCTTCAACAGGTGGAGAATCCTGGAGGGATGGCCATTGTACACCGGCTCCTACACCTTCTGGGTTCAGTTCCTCCACCCTTACTAGGTCCACGAGTCACTGCGGGGACATAAATGGCTTCACTTCTGCCCAGCAAACCTGCGGACGGCTCCAGCAGGGAGTACGGGTCGTGATTATGCGCATAAATTAACTTCAAAATGCATACATTAACCTCCACTGAAATGAGGGAAACGCACTCTATAGAAGCATGAGCTGAAGTGACCATGCCGACATACTGGCCAAACTAATAGCCTCGAGCCAAGGAGAGGTGCAGGCTTCCTACCTGCCGGCCCCGTGTTGAGATTCGCATCAGCATAAACCCCAAATGCGAAGGGATGTCCAAATCGGATTGGATGCGGGTCCTCCATAAACAGCGGAAGGCTCCTGCCCTAATGGCAGCAGCTGGAAAAGCTGTAGCCCACAGGGTTACGCAGGAAGGCTGCTGGCCTTGCAGGAATGAAGGCTAGTTCTTTCAGGACAGGTGTCGGGACATGAAAGGGAAACCATAGACCCCGAAGACCCCGAGTGCTATGATGTCATAATTCAATTACATCTCGACAACAAACTGACCAATGAGCAGTATCCTGTAGATATGCTTTGTTCATCAGCTAGAAAGCACTGCAATGGCAAGAACAGCAATAACAAAGGAGCTAAAATACAACCCTGAGGAACTCAGCAAGGGTCTGGTATTTGACAGAACACCATTAATGTCAACAGCCTGACAGAAAAGACGAGGCTAATACAGACAATTATAAGAACACACAAACTACGACCGCTGTGGGGGCCTCGCAGATACAGAGTTGAAAATGTCCAAATCACCGAAGCTCTGGGGCAAACGTCAGCACCCACGTCCCATCGTGTTCTGAAGAGGGTTCCTGCTTTTCCTCCACCCAGGCTCTGCTCCGTGGGGTTCTCCATTATTTGTTCCTCTGTCCTTGTGGACTTTGGCCAAGCAGCGGTCATCTGCCTGAACGGTCTCCGCGGGAGACGGATTTAAAAGGTCAGCACACCCTGGTGAATGCGGGTAGTCCGCGTCGGCGCCGGTAGAGGTTCTCAGCTGGGGCTTTAAACCGGTCCAAACCGGAACACGAGTACAACATCTGTGTTCCGACATCCGGTCCAAACCGGATCACAGCATCAGCTTTTACACAAGTTGAGCTCAACAAAAATGACAACTGCAAAGCTAGGTAGGAGGTGTAAAGACAGGGACGAGGCTGAATGTAGAGCGCAAAAAATGTTTCATAGATAATGCAGAAAAGGGAAAATAACCTCCATCAAACGTGAACTCTGTGCTTTGTTTGTTGTTCCAGCATACTGAAACCCCCCCCCCCCCCCCCCCACAGGAAGGAGAGACGGTAACAGATGCAGGTAGACTGAAGACACCAGAATCCTTCTGAAGCTAGACATCTCGTCTTGAAGGGACAGTTACGGACTTATTTGTGCTCTTTCAGTTCTACAAATACACTGAACCTTTCTGCTCCGTTTATTGCAGAGCGTGCTGCGCACACACACACACACACACACACACACACACACACACACACACACACACACACACACACACACACACACACACACACACACACGCTGGAGAGGGTCTGCTGTGTTCATGCTCCAGAATGCTGTGTGTGTGCCAATGTTAGACTGGAGCCTTAATGAGTCTCAGAACTGCTGAACAGTCTACAGTGTAAGAGGCCTCAATATGTACACACCAGGATGGACATAATGAGGAAGTTCCAAACTACAAAAAAGACATCTATGTGGAATACACACACACACACACACACACACACACACACACACACACACACACACACACACACACACACACACACACACACACACACACACACACACACACACAGCATAGTCACAACTAGTTTAGTATGTGATCTCTTAGATAACTGCCAAGCTCAAACACCCTCAGAAATGTCCGACACATTCTGAAAGTGGAACTTTAGTGATTATCATCTACAAAACCACTGAATACCACTAACCTTGGTGGTTGGGAGAGTTCCGATTGGCTGTTGACTGGAAACTTGACCCAATTAGTTCTGCCGGTCTGTGACTAGGAGTTCGGTCTACTTTATCCTGCTGAGACAAAAAGCCAAAGGTAAAAATAATTACTTGATCACCTCAATATTTCAGCAGCGTTGAGCATTCTACTTAAAGGTTAAACAGCTGTAGGGAGGTGTACATGCACACACACCCGCTGAATTTACTATATTAAGGAGCTAATAATTATTTGGAATTGTTAGATGTTAATTTAATCCTCAAGAAAATTTTCCCAAAAGCTTTTCCTGCCTAATACCAGACACTTGGAGAAGTGTTGCTGGCAGCTCCGCCTGCCTCAGGCAGGGACAGAACGCTCCGTTCGAGTGGCCTGTCTTCTCCGCGCATCCAGAAGAGAACATTCCGGCTCCTTGGCCGCGGTACAAAGGCCGCAGCGGCCGAGAACCATGGGATATCTTGGGCAGCGGCGGCGATCTGGGCCCTCGGAGCGCGAGTTTGAACAGAACATCCTGCGGCTCCCTCCAGCAGCCGCCCCGCCCGTGGCCGGCCGCGAAGATCATCTCTGATGTGGAGTCAACGGCAGTTCCAAGGAAGTTTGGGGGATTAAAGCCGGGTGGCTCTTCCATTTCTGATCCCAGATCAGTGTTTTTCGGGGCGTGGAGCTGGAGTAGATGCTGTCAAAACGCTGCCAAGCGAGGAGGTGGCGTGGTCTGGAGAGGACGACAAACAAATCCGCCGATCTGTCTGGAGGCGCAGAGCGGACCGCCGATTCCTAGAACAACCCGATTTATGTAATCGCGGTTTATGCCATCGTAATACACGGATGTCATCAGACTTGCAGCTGCAGCCGTGGCGTTGAAGCGGAAACATCTGCGTGGTTTGGCCGAAACCCTTCAGTGACAGCCAAGCCGTGAGCCGGTCAGCTCCTCGCCTCCTCCTCCAACTCTTTCCCACTCTCACGAAAAGTCAGAACCGACACGATACGGGACGGGTCCGGCAGCGTTTCATGCAGCTGCTTCAAACGCATCAGATGCCGTCTCTGACTGGGTAATGCAGTCATGTAAAACACCACCATGGGGAGAAATTTAATGTTGTGGAGAGATTTGCACAGAAATACAAAATACAGTGAGGATCAGGAACTATTAGACAATGCAATATCGTATCACGAAAGAAAACTGCACTGTATTCGGAGCCCAGATCAGCAGAGTAGGAAACACTGTTTGCAAAAACAATCCCCATCTGATACAGTACGAGGCTGGGATCAAATATAAATGTAAATGATGCAATATGTAAATGCAATGCAATATGTAAATGATGCAATATGTAAATGAATGGTAGTCATTCAGACATGGGTTATTGGTAGTCTTAGACACAGTGAGTTTTTAAATAGATCCAAGTTTAGTTCAATAATAGGGGTTTTGTATGTGCCAAGTGTATACAGATTTGGAACCCCACAACAAAAGATACCTGCATTGTTGCATTGTTTGTCCATAAAACATGACCTTTCCACTTTTAATGGGTGGTTTGTGTTTCAAACCGATCAGTCACAAATCCGGGTCACCTGTGGTCAAAGTGATGTGAATCACTGCTATAAAGCTTACGACCAATCAGGTGTTTGGACCAAAACAGTGTGGATATGGTTAACCAGTGGTCACGCAGAAGAAGACAAACGTGCACCTTAGAAGCCCGAAATAACGCATTACGCAGTGGAGAACATTTCAGAACCTGTTTGTCTGGTCCAGCTCAAGAAGATACGGATGAATGAAGGAGGCGCAGACGGCGGTGCGGGCATATTAAAAAAATACCACGGAGCGATTCAAATTTCAGCAGTGTGAACCAGAACAAAGTGAACTATGGCTTAGGATCCGATGCATAGGGCCTTAAACACCCCCCTCATGCTGCATGCAAAGGTTACAATTAGGCCTGGCTCACCTTCTAGTGATCAAAAGGTCAAACTACGGTGCATTCCAGAGGAGGAATGATTATAGTGCTCGTGTGTGTGTGTGTGTGTGTGTGTGTGTGTGTGTGTGTGTGTGTGTGTGTGCGCGTTGAGTGAGTGAGACAGGGATAAAGGACGCACACACCCATTTCATATGTCCAGGTGCTTTAATATGTTAAAAGGGGAAGCTGAGGTGACGGTTCTGGACGGGTTGGAGTTGTAGGAATATTTCAGTATTTTAGAATCCACACTTTGTGACAGGAGGAGAGGAGACAGACACACTTTGACCCTTCTTGTTTTGAATGAGGCACAGAGAGGATTTTGTCAGCCACACTGGACGTGAACAGTACTTCTATTTCAAATCGACCCAAACCAAACCGTTTCCGCGGCACGGCAGAATAAAAGAGCCTGATCCCGAACCAGGCGCTTCTGAGAAACGCCGTCGAGGAGAAGTTCGACTTCCAGGAACACGAGCCGAGAGCTTGCCAACAATCCACTTGATTCACTGTGAAAACATCTCCAAAAGGCTGAGGCGAACGTTTTACGACCCAAGAGGCTACTGGCGCGCCTGGTGAGCAGGGCGCTTAACGATGGGGGCGTGGCCGTGGCCCGCGGTAAGGCGGGGCTAATGGCACAGCCGCGTTTCGGAGGCAGAAACCACCGCGGTGCCAAACACATCGAGGCCTGTGCCAGCCGAGACGCTTACGAAAGGGGCTGAGGGGAGATTTGAAGATCTGCTTCAGCCCAAACAGGTTTTCCTCATTACTCTCTTTCCCAGTAACTGAATGGTCCACACATTGACAAAATTAAGCATTCATCCATGACGTCCCGTTATATGACGCTGTTCACAATTACAGGCATGCGAATCCAGAGAGGAGTGAGAAACATTCAGAAAGCACCGCCTGCTGTAGGAAAGTCCAAGATCGGCCTCACCTGTCAGAACTTTAATGATTGCAATATGCAACATAAACAATCCGGTGCAGGTGAGATTAAACCACATGCAATTCAGGCAGGTTTAATATTTTATTAACTATAAATAAGGCAGAGGGCACAGGCTCAATGTCAGCGCAGTCACACTAAACACACCGACAGGTCTGCCTTTACTGACCAAAGGAGTGAGGAACACCATCACACAGACAGGTCTGCCTTTACTGACCGAAGGAGTGAGGAACACCATCACATCGACAGGTCTGCCTTTACTGACCAAAGGAGTGAGGAACACCATCACACCGACAGGTCTGCCTTTACTGACCAAAGGAGTGAGGAACACCATCACACCGACAGGTCTGCCTTTACTGACCAAAGGAGTGAGGAACACCATCACACCGACAGGTCTGCCTATACTGACCAAAGGAGTGAGGAACACCATCACACCGACAGGTCTGCCTTTACTGACCAAAGGAGTGAGGAACACCATCACACCGACAGGTCTGCCTTTACTGACCAAAGGAGTGAGGAACACCATCACACCGACAGGTCTGCCTTTACTGACCAAAGGAGTGAGGAACACCATCACTTTGGGCTTTAATTGGGTTTTTTTTGTGTGTGGGAACATTTTGAAATCATCTCTTCAGTTATCAATTCTGAACAAAGAATATACCTGTGCTGCTTTCGGACTCAAATCTTTCATTCCACCTCAAAAGCCTCATTCTCATTTTTCACTCCACCACTGAGAAGAGCAACAAGTCATTGTTACCAGCAGAAAATAAAATAGCTATTTTAATTATTTATGAAACAGATTTTCTGCACAATGCAGCTGATACAGATTCATCCAGGCCCCTAGATGTCAGTATAATGGCTGTTTCATAACGAGAAGAAGAATCACTGGGAAAATGACTTGCTCATTAACTGGTCCCCAATGTTTTTCAACTGCCACTGAGCATACGATTGAAAAGTCAACTTCATAAACAATCGGAATGATTGTTTAAATGTCAACCGAAAAATGATCCGGGCTTCCTGATTTTTCTAACGAGCCACATGCACGTTTGCTGTGGCCGCGCTGGTGCAGACATCCGCCCTGTTGCCACGTTCTCTTACCCCTGGCAGCCCCCAATGTCGCCGGCCCGGACGTTATTAAACTCCAGCCTCGTCCTGCCGACCGACCAAATGGCGAGGGCCTGCTTTACAATCACAACACTGCAGAAAAGCAACGAGTTCAGGTACGTCGTTAGAATTTAGTGTACAAGGTTCTTCCCGATTCAAAGCCCGACTGGACCTTGGTAATTGGCAACAGATGTGAGAGAGATACAAACGATCTGGATCAGTCTCACTTCAGACAGTAGATGATGAGTGTTTGGAGAGGTACGACAGGCCAAAGCCCAATCTTAGTCTTAAGCCCAATTCCCAATGCTCCAGGAGTCAATCACCCACATCTTTATTGAATGCAACATAAAGAACATAATGCAATATTCTTCAGGGAGTCATATGGAGTGGAAATGCCCTTTGCACCTAATGGCACCCCTGCAGACTCCTGGTGATCTAGTGACCAAAAGCCAAGCCTAAATAAAGGGACCGTTCCTCAACAGTTCTAGTGATTGATACCCCAGCGGGACTGAACCACCAGCAAGTCAATCCTTCAGAGTGTGCAAGTCAGCCCTGTGTGTGTGTGCATGCGCTCACGTCAAGCTGCACCACGTGAACCAGACGTGAGAAACACACATCCACGTCGTGGCCATGGGCTGGCTGTTCGTCGCCATTCGAGCCCCGAAACTGAAATCGACTGCTCGTGACGGGTATACACTAATTGAGGGCGGGGACTCTCCTGCTCTGCCCCTCCCACTCACTCTGCCCCTCCCACTCACTCTGCCGCTCTGCTTTCAGCCTAATCGAAAGCCATCCGATCTGTCTCCATAACTCTCGTCAGGCATGGCACCAGGCTCTTAATAGCCGACCTGGGATCAGATCTGGTATCTGCTGCTATTTGCTATTTCACCAAAGACATCTCAGTATTGTACTGAGGTGATCTTACGGCATAGAACGGGTGGTATATTTCATAAGAACACTACACAATTTTTCAGTGATTATTTATTTATTTTTTATTATGTTTTGTTAACATTCTCAAAAACACAGCAGGCCTAATATGTGTAGGCCTGGAATA
>NC_135223.1:4831212-4876212 GCF_052324685.1 Brachyhypopomus gauderio
GCAGAACGTTTGTTTCAACATGCAAAAGTTCAGGAGAGAGTCAATGCTATTGCGCTGGTGATTTCTAGGAATCCTTGGCTAATGTGCAAGCAAGGCGGGATGGAACCTCTACGACTCTCCGTGGTGAAATTACGACAAAGGAGTGAAGGACACCGCCCATGTATAGTGAAACAGGCCTGTCCGGTGTATTCTTCAATCATGGCACACAAAGAAACGACAAAATAACAGAAAACCAGAACACCTACCCTTAAAAAGCAGATAGGTCCTTAGGAGTCCTTAACCAACATTCTCAGGGCAAATAACCAAAGCAACAATCAACTTTTTAGTCCATCCTGGGTGGTGGTGCACCATTAAAACTATATTAGCAAGAATGCTCATGCATTCTAGATCAAATATGGAAGTTTAAAGCATGAATGACGAATTATATGACAACGTAAAAGATGCACGAGGGGGCAGCATGTAGACATCTAGGAAAAACTGCAACAAAACTTTCCAATCCGCCATTGCCAACATTCGTGGTACCGGAGCAAATTAAGAAAGATCCTCGAGGCAGAACTGGTGCACAGATTTGACGTGATGGGTGTGGTGCATGTCTGGACCTTACGGGTTACCTTACAGTCTTGGCACACATTGGTGCCTGAGCACTGTAGCCATCACAATAGATGGATCGCAGCGACGCAGTGATGTCATGGTTGGGTAGTGAGCGGTTCACAAACACCCGCACGTGCCCTACTCTTACTGGGCTTTGATGTCCCTGAGCCAAAGGCAAAGACCAGGTCTGGCAGAACCATCCGCCTGTTTAAAGGAGACCTTGACAGAAACTCTGTCAGTGAACTGAAAAGTGATCTTTCCTTCAACATGCCTCGGGCCAACCACTGGAGTCCAAAAAGAGTTACTAAATAAATACATACATAAAGTATGGGCCTCAAGATACATAGCCCGTGGAGCACTGGTCATAAATGATGACCTGGACTTGAACTAGACCCTTAAATGGATTCCAATTCTACTTTCTTTTCAATTACCTCATAATGCATTTGGATGCAGTAAAGAATTTCGATTTGGACTGATTAGATCATTTCAGTCAGTCATGAAAAGCCAGCTCATATGCCCAGGGGAGCCTGCAACATTTGTCCAGTAAACAGGCTTCCTGCCTTCCTGAAACTGGCACAGACGTGGCCATGCTCGCCTGTAAGAATCTGTCATCCTTTGATGACACCATCACGAACCCATCAGAGCCTACAGCCCAACATCTGACCAAGCAACAGCTGAATTGTATGGCCAAAACTTTGTGGACACCTAAAAACCATGTCAAATTAAACTTGGTCATCACATTACAAAAGCACAGGCATTAATATAGGTGCCCATAGTTTATCATTTCCCTCTTCGGGGATATAAAAGTCTTCACTTTTCTGGAAAGGCTTTCCATGGTATTGTGAAATATATCTAAATGAGTTTTCAATCAGTCAACAGAGCATTTGCAGACGTGGCACTAATACTGGACGAGAAGGGCTGGCGTGTGGCTGATATACCAGCTGATCCCAAAGCTGGCCAGCGGGGTTGAGGTCAGAGGTCACCGTGCTGCTCGCTGGAGTTCCTCCACACCGAATTTGTTCAATCATGCCCTAACGTTGTGCACAGGGATACAATCATACTGGAATTGGATAGGCCCTTCCCACGACTGCTGCCACAATGTTGGAAACATGTCTTTGTATCCTGTTGCATTAAGTAAAATTTAACCGAAGGCTAAGCCCAAATTCTGAGAAATTCTGGCCTCGGGTCATTATCTTCGTTTCACGAATTTTGGTTTCCCCAGCTTTTACTAATTTTTCAAGCTAACATTTTTCAAGAATCAGTCAAAGGCAGATTTCTTCATCACTCTGGATGATGGAGTATGATTCGTCAGTGCAGAAAGCATGTTTCTTCTGCTCCAGAGCCCAGTGGTTGCACCACGTCAGACAACACTTGGCCTGCTCTCTTAACGAAAGCCATTTCACGCAGCTGCCAGCTTCCTTGTTCTACTGCCGCTTCCAGAAACTGTTGGGAACTCGGCAGCAAATGAAAGAAATGTGATTTTCTTTTTGTTCTCTTCACACACGACTCGCTTCAGGACTCCGTGCCCGTGTTATGCAAGTTTGCAGGACTTTGTGGCTGAGCTGCTGCGGTTCCCAGGCACATGGATTTCACAATAATAGCACCTGCATCTGATCTGGGCAGATCTGACCTGTAGCCAAGGCAGGATCCTCATGGCGATATTTAATGTTACTGTTCTCTGCATGGCACATGTTACCGTCAATGTTTGTCTTTGGAGATTGTATGGCTGTGTGCTTGATTTTGTATACCAGTTTCCAATGGGTGTGGCTAAAACACCTCAACCCAATAATTACAAAAGGTGTCTGCACACCTTAGGCCATGTAGTGTAGGTTTCCTAATCAATGAGAAGCTTTCCTGGAACCAGTACATACAGGACCCTGCTTGACTGTAATATCAAGTAGTTCTGAGATGATCTCATTCTGGAAAAGACATCCGAGCCTCTTTCCAAGGAATCTTCCCATTTGCCTTTGATAATAACACAAATCTCTGTCTAAATCAGAAGATTAAAGCTACTCTGCATTTGAAGGGTCTCATAGGGATCTCAGCATATGCAGCAGAACTGGACGGTACTGGTAAACCACTCAATGAGATTCAATATCACTGCCAATTCAACTGGGTAGGCTAATTCCAGCTAGCATGTCACTCTGAGTTCGGATTAATGGCTGAAGCTCTTGTTTAGCAACCAAGAAGCTGCTGTTTGGAGACCCAGCAGGGGGTTTACGCTTGAATAGCGACAACCACGGATTTTCTCATTCCTCGAGTTCAGCAGGAAAATCACTATTTCATGGTGTGGCAATCACAGAAAAGGTAACCTTAGTTTAAATTCTTGCCTCATTCTTTACATATCAGTTCATTCATTTCATGTCATTTCTGTTGGACTTGGGACATATATAAAGCAGATTTGTAAAAACCACTATACAGAAACAAATGTCACACCCTTTCTTCATGTAATTAAAATACAGACATTACAGTTTCATCGTCAAGAGTTACAGTCTGATTGCATTCTCTGTGGCTTAGCAAAAGGAGAATGATTCGTTCAGTGTGTGTTTCAGTGTTTCTTTCAGTAAAACATCAGTGGCTGAACTGGAGGGGGCTCCTTGTGGGGGGTGGGGGGTGGGGGGGGGGGGCAGAACACAAGTCACATGACCTGACCTGAAGCCACGCAGAGTGCAGAGAGACAACTCCACCATTGCAGAACTTCACTACTCCATGAACCTCAGTAGTTAAATCCACAGCAGACAGAAGGTACACCACAGCCTTTCACACAGGACATTGTTGTTAATGTTAATAATAATAATAAGAAGAAGAATACAATTCCTTCTAAAGCTAAAATACGATTTCTTTTTAATCAGGGAAGAGCACAATGACAATATACAAAGAACATAAATTTGGCTCAAATAAATATATAATAAAGTTTCACAGATGTACTTTATGTGATCTTACCTGTAAAATGAAGCTTCTCGGCTACAACATCATCTAGGTCAAGGGGCCGTGTGTATGCAAAGGCAGCAAACAGCAGTCAAAAATAGGGGCGGAGATCTGTGCCAGTGGGATGGCATGAACTCCCTACGGCGTGTTCCCCTGTGCAGCGGCAGAAGAGCCCTCGCCACGCCCGTTATGCCCGGTCTGCCGGCCGCACCCGTCCCCTAACCACACCGTAACCATCCTGCGCCCGTCCTGTAACGTCCCGTAACCGTCCCTGCCGCCGCCACTTCGCTCACATGGTCAGAACTTCTCCTTCCTCCAAAATGGGGCACGTGTAAAAATATTTGTGTTATTTATAGGCCTGGCTGTCCAAAATCAAAACAGCACACGCCGGAAGGGATGGAGCAAAAGCAGCGTCGCTGGGACGCGTTCGCCTGCCGGACCGCTGACACATTACCCACAAGGCTTTTATGAACACCTCCTCCTTTCAAAGGGTTTAATGGCAGGGACCAAACACCAAGGAGGAGAGTAACCACTAAGTACACTATAAACGCAGCGTTAAATCTGCCATACGGTAATGTAACGTGCAGGTACTTTAATGTGAGTAAGTCTTCACAACTCCAGACTTTTATGCTATTTTCCTGATTAAATACAAACAGCAGAAATCTCCCACATGTTTTTAGCTAATTAAAAATGATCGTGGATCAGTAAACTGGATTCTGGGTGTTTAACACCATTCACACATGCACACCCACCCACACACCATGTACAAGAATACCTTTAGGGACCATTATCCCAGACCCTCCGTCTGCTAAGGAATGCTGGTAGCACATTCTTTTAACAGAGGAGAACAGCTGAATGGCACACACTAGGGCAAAGTGCATGGATATGGACGAGAGGGGGAGAGAGAAAGAGAGAGAGAGGGGGGGGAGAGAGAGAGAGAGAGAGAGAGAGAGAGAGAGAGAGAGAGAGTGGGGGGGGAGAGTAGGGAGAGAGGGGGGGGAGAAAGAGAGAGAGGGGGGAGAGAGTGGCAGAGAGAAAGAGAGCGAGAGAGAGAGAGTGGTGAGAGTGGGGGGAGACAGAGAGAGAATGGGGAGAGAAAGAAAGAGAAAGATTGGGGAGAGAGAGAGGGATTGGGGAGAGAAAGAGAGAGAGGGATTGGTTGAGAGAGAGATTGGTTGAGAGAGAGAGAGGGTGGGTGATACATGCTGGAATTTGGACTGCACAGTCCAGCTGTGGCGGCCAGAGGCAGCAACTTGCCCAGCAGGGGCGGGGCCAAATAGCTAAGCCAATTTGCATATTTATGAATCGTTTTCCAGCCCCCCCACCTTCCCCTAAAGCCAGGTTGAAAAGGACCGTTCTTCACCTACGTGAGAAGAAGCAGTCCATGCTTCTCTTTACCCAGCAGCCCGAAACAGCACTAATCCTGGATCCAGCACTGCTTAGCTTTTGATTAGACACGGCTCTAGTCCACGCCTGGGCAACACTGAAACCTTTGCTGAACAACTAAATCAATTTTCATGCTTTATCACAGACTATTTCCTGTAAAGAATTTCTGAACTTGTGTCCCTGTGAATGTATGTGTTAATAAAAACATTTCACTAAATTTACCATAAACTTCTACCTGTAGCAACGAACAGACCAGTTTTTTTTTTCTTATAACTGCAAAAATTTATGCAAGCAGTTTCCTCTAATTAAACAAGTCCAACATAACACATTTAATATGCTTACCATTCATAAATGGTTAGTAAACCTTTTATGTGAATATTACCCACATTAAAGAATATGTTGCAACTTGCCATGGTTACTAAAACTTAAAACAAAAAAAAAAATGCACACTATCCAGACAATTCCGACATTTGACTACTGGTGCAAATGTCCGATGTGGATGGCTTTGGCGTTTGGCAGAATGCCACGAAGTTCATTTAATTTCAGCCGCTGTGTGCGAAACATTCTTGAAGTAGGAGCACTACCGCGGTGTGAAAGGGGCCTTGGAAGAAGGTCACCACACGTGATCCTCCGAACGCTGACCACTTCACGGATGTACAGATCGACGCGGCCATACAAGCGAAAGGCGTTTGAGTGCTTCGGCGACGTTCCTGGGTTCCTCCGATTGCCCTCATCAGCACAGTTCAGCAACTTCTTCAGTTCTGCTCCATCCACTGTGCGACGTGTCCACTCAGATACAGCTGTATGTTCTTGGATGATCTGCCCACCACAAGGTCACCCACAGGCCCTGGCAGGACACCTTCGCTGGAGCAACGTGCGTGTCATCTCAGTGCCACTGTAGAACATCTCAACTCCAGCCAACCTTCAAGGTCTTGGTCCCATATTCTACTGACTATGATCCCACTTTAGATTACTATATACACTACACACACACACACACCCACACCACTGGAAAATTACATTACTCTGTTGAACCAAAAAGTATTCAAATGTACTGTGTGACAACACAAGAATTCCTAGTTCAGACTTTAGAAGTGCTAGCAACACAATTAGGTTACCTCACACAAGCAACAAACACGAGTAAGAACGTATACTTGTTCCCCTATTTCCTCCCGGCATATCACAGCAGAACCAAGCAGTCCACGGACCAAGACACTATGGATGCCACTCTGAAGTTGATTTCACCAGGACAGCAACACCTGTGTCATTTGCTGCGGTGTAGACATAAAGTGGTCATAACTGGAAGCATTAATTCAAACCAAGGTTTCCACCTTAATTGCCGCTCTTGAACGTGAGCCGACCCTCCGAAGGTGTCCGACCGCACCGTTCACGAGTCTGCTGAGCTCCACATTACCCAGGGAAGCAGTGCGAGAACGGGCCGAGCCTTGTTGGGACAGGCAGAGAGGAGGCATGTCTTGGCTGTAGGGCTCCAATCTTCATGACAGCTTCATGTGATTGTGTCTTGTTCTGATGGCTCCGTGTCCACGCCAGGGACGCTTGCATGCACACACAGGACCACGGCACAAAGGAGAACGCACTACCGACGCCGATCTGCGATATGATCTGGCCCAAAACCAAAACATCTTGTGCAGTATGAAGAGGGCAGGTGGGTAGAGGGGGGTGGTAGTTGAGGGGTTCACTCAGGGGTGCTTCTGGATTTTTTTTTGTCTGACCTGATTTCAATTTCACCCCCTTTCCCAATGACGGCAGGACAGCTCAGGATTAAAAACATTCCAGATCCTTCTAGCAAGCTCAGCACATTTCTTGTCCAGCTCACAGAGCCCGATTCCTTGTTTAGAGGATATAATTTTTTTGAAGCTGTTTTGGGCAGTTAAATCATTCCTGCTTCTGTCTTACAGATGTGGGTGTGTACATCGGCCCATACGGACAAACTAACGCTAAAAGAACCAGTCCAAATTTGCTGATGAATCCTTAGAAAAATAATTGTAAGGGATTTTAAAGATGCATTTTAAAAGTACATAAATAGCTATAAACACCAGTTCCAGAGCAGGAGGCCAGGCGCAGAGCGTTCAGCGTCTTTTACGAGGGGCTGGCGCGGGTAATGTTTGTAGCCCTGTGCTTAAGAGGTTAATCTGGGTCAGAAGGGATCTGGACACAGCTAAACAGGGTTGTTGGAGCTCCCACGGTGACACAACAGCCATGCCTACATCTCCGCTCGGCAGGGTCAGGCTTAGAGAACATAAATAGTCCAGTCAGCAGTGAGCCAGCAGGTTGCTATTTAAGCTCATAGGGCAGTCAACCATGTGTATGTGAGTGGGTGACAATATAGCTCTGCTACCACTGTACTAGAAACAGCTACCTTACGCCGTGAGCATTTTTAGCTACACGTACTCCACTTTAAGATTTTGACCTACAGCACATGTTGTCCTGTGCAATTTGTCTGCTGTCCGCTACCCCGTTGGTCACCGTGCCGAAGCTTGGATAGTGATAGTGTACCACTCACAACTCAGCCGTTACCCCGACGTGTCAGTGGTGACAGCAGGTGCTGGGATGAGACGCGTGAAGTTGCTACAGTTGTTTACACGTCAGAGTCACTGCTGGGCCGACGGTGGCTCGCCACCCAAAAATATCCAGCCAACAGTCCCGTGGTCGGAGCCATTAATCAAGAGTTGGCACATGGACAACACAAACTGCAAAGAACCAGGTGGGGCTCAAACCATCTCACCAATAAGGCGTTTCACAGAAACAATGGAGCAGATGGGTCATGGTCTCTACGTGTTTCTGCTTCTCTGATAAAGTGGGTGTTGATTGGGGAAGGTAGGCAAAAATAAACTGGACTTTTATTTTGACATCTCTTCCCTGTGATATCATCACTTTGAAAATAATTCCTAAAAAAAAACAACCTTTCTCCTGAAGAATCCACATTGCTATGCGACACAAACACGTCTGCCCTTTCCTATACTGGTCTCCTTCAGATTGTCTTATTCAAATTTGATTCATTTATTATGTAAGGCCATCTTTCAACTTTCTCATTTATGTCATTTGGATGCATGCCAACATAAATAATGAAATGATAAGAAAATAAAACTGAAATCAGATATTACTGCAACAAAGCAGATTAAATAAACCATACCTTGAGAAATACATATAATCAAGTTACCAAAGATTCTATTTTAATCAAAAAACTAAAAAATAAGACCTTGAAAGGTTGCCTAGTCACCTGAATCAGCTGTTTTGAGAATTCTTCAAAGAGTGTAAGATCAATAGGACGCCACTTCCCACAGTCCTCAGACACGAGAAGCAGGACGTGGACAGGGACAAATGCCACGCGAGGTCTAAACCCCCTTCCTGTAAAGTTCACGGTGACGTGCAGACACCGTTACCCGTATTCAAGACTGAATCTGAATGGCTTAGCACTGTGGGTGGAGACGGTCTGACCCACAATCAGCAGCGTCTTCCTGTGATTCCGGAAAGTTCTGGAATAAGAGCTTATCATGTAACCATATGTCCAAATATTTATAGGAGCAAAGCCACTGCGATTAAAAATAATATTCAAGGATTTCTCGAATAACGTTGAGTTTTGGCTTCAAGGTGATGGAATTTGTGCACAATGCGAAAAGCCTGTTGAAACGGGCCTCTGCGTACATGTTAAATCACTTGTGTATCACTGGACGCTCCCTTAGCAAAAACAACCCCCAGGCCAACAGCTGTTTGTGTTTCTAAGAGTCTTCTCTCTCGGACACTTGATAACCCTGCTATCGTTACCGTGGTGACTGCCTCTGGTTCGGCAGGCGTGCACTCCCCAACAAAGCCTGGATTTCACCGCGAAGCCGAGAAGTAACCAGCCAATCGGACGCGTGCCCTCGGTACATGCGGGGTTGCTGATAGGTCCTGCTTTTTCACCTCTCCGCCCATTTGTGTGTCATTGTTTGCTCAGGGTCAGTCATGTGGAGGAAGACAGGACCTCTAACAGAAGGTGGAACCCAACTCAGTCTGTACATGACACATACCAACACTGTGATCTCAGTGCAGGCCTGATGCTGGACACATACTGACACGCAGATGTCATTTCCATTTCTAATGCAACACCTCACCAAAGTCCTTTCCTGCTTGCTTCTGTAGGAATGGTTTTTCCTCCCAGAATGCCTTGCCCTGCCTTTACTTATGGGCTACCATGCTTGGCCATAAGGACCTCGAACACAAAAGAGACACAACTTATCACGGTGTGCATGATACAACATGTCTCATCGTTACATCTAATACAACCATTTAATTTATAAACCTATAAAGAAGAATCCAACATTTTAACATTTTTCGGGTTTCATCGCTGTTAAATTACGATGACAGTAGCAAATGTCTTTTTAGCAAAAATAAACTTCATTGCTAAAGCCAAATCTAAGATTAATGAGCAGAAATCCGATTCCTCCCAAGATCATTAAAAACAACAACTGTTTCTAAGTATAGTTTATGAGGTATGTTCATTATGACTTCACCCCCTGCAGTTTTGGCCAGCTCTGCCACCACACGTCCAATCACTTCATTAACGGCCTGGCATGTTATTGGGGAGCATAGGGCCCGGGCCCGTCCCCAGGCCCGGGAGGCCGGTGCCCACGTCGCCTGCCTGGGTGGGCCGCTTCCCCGTCCAACGTGCAAACGCGCCGGCGCCCCGTTTCACGCTTCGCAGGAAACCGAAACAAAACAACGACCAAAAAACAACAAGCAACACCGAGTTACATTTATGTAACGAAAAACGAACCCAAATGGACCGAGCCGCGCAAACTACTGCCTGTGAAACAGCAGCTTTCTACTGGCTCGGTCCGTTCCCAGAATGCATTGCTGGCAGCTCCGTTGGTAACATTGGTTCTGATTAGAGGATCCAGCCTTTAGTGTGCAAGACTTGGGCGGGTCGCCAACTCCCTGGAGAGACAGAGGAGCGTCTGAGCGGAGGAAGTTGACCTCCTTGTACTAAAAACCAGCATGCATTGCTTCTTCTGCTTACTTCAACCTGCTGCAGAGATTAAAGACGCTTAATGTTTAATCAAAGCACCACCCTGCCTGGGCAGACTCAGGGGATGGAGGTAGTCATGGCTTTGTTACTGTTGAATAGCAGTTATTTAATAAATATTTGAGATGTGTTGTCCAAAAATGAAAAAATAAAACCCAACACCAAAGTTTCAGAGGTTTTCAAGCATGATCCTCTATTGCTGAGAGGAAATAAATGCCCTTGGTAAATTTCTGAGGTAGTTTGATGGACCGAACCACTGGGACCAGACTCACCCACGAAGGAGCCACAGCTAAGGTATATCGCAGAGATTTCTGCATGCCTCCAGCTGCCAGTATTGCAATCATGGGTTCTTTGTTCAAGCCGAAAGAGGAGGATAAACGATCTTCTCTAAGAGCTCAAGACTACAGGTAAAGACGAGATAAACACTGGAGAACGGAGCTGCGTTATGAAGCACATTCCCACACGTGAGAAACAGCGGTCAGCACCTTCTCAGCTCATGAAAACAGGAATCTGAACGCATTTATGTGCCCTGTGGCAGCTGTCTCATACAATGGTGTCATTTTTGGCAAACGCCGTTGAAGTTAAATTTGGACTTCTCCTCAGTCAAAGGCATTTTGTTTACGTCAACTTTATTAGATATAAACAGTCATTCTAGAAGACAGTTCCTCTCTGCGGCTTAAAGCGACATTCTTTCCTCGTCACGAGTCTGTACAAAAGGGGTTTTGTTCCATTGTTTACATAAATGAGAGTAAACAAAACAAATCGCACCATCTTTCTTCAGGTTGTTAATTTCTTAGAATTCACCTGCCTTGGCCAATTCACCTGGACGTTTTACAGTCACTTCACATGCACTTAATTTCACACCGTTTCCAGAAAAGAGAGAGACGTGCAATCACTCTGTGAGACCCAGAGTGGTCCACTCCAGCCACGCACAGAAACCACTGGGACACCGTCTTGGTTTCACACACTAGTGAATAATCATTAGTGTACCGTGCACCTCCTCTCTGGCTGGGCCGTGAACGTTTCTGCGATGTGCGTTCGTGTGTGTCAGAATTAAAGTTCGACGAACCAAACGGATCGCCCAGCACGTTAGACTCCCGGACCTGATATATTCCAGCTAATAAACTGGCCAAGTCATATCGCTTGGGTTGCTGTGGCCGGAGAGATTGTTTTACTCTAGTCTTGTGTCGCAGGGCTGGCCGTGGGGTGGGTGGGTGAGATCTTTGGAGAAGTTCAGATGTTAGATTTTGATACCCCACCCTCACTGCACACGCAGCCTCCCTAGTGTCTACACCGCTGATCGCATCATTGAAGCAGATTGCGTAAGAAAGTAATGCAAACAAAAACTACACGATTAAACTACACGATCTAACAGGTCTTAAAAGTCTCCTTTAAATGTAGGCTAGTGTGTCTCCAGATCGCCAAGATCACCATTACACTCCAGCACACAGCCATCATCTCACCACGTGAGCAACTTCGCAAATAAACCATGTCACTGAATAAACATTCGTGAAATGCCCAGAAAATAAATCTGTAGAATTAACTCAATAACAACATCAAACACTTCAGTACTCACGCAGTACGTGTAAGTTACATCTGAAAGGATTAAAATATTCAACACTTTGTAATGTAGTTTGTACCAGACACTCCCAGCGTCCATACGGGGCTGGTTCCGTCCAACTCTGGTCCGCACACCCCGCATGTTTCCCCGTGAAACGCGGCAGCGTGAAGCCCGTCTAAACGGTGGCAGAACCTCGCCTGGTTCTGCCCGACCAAGAAATGTGGGACCTGGTTTAAAAGGCTGTTTCTCACCTCGGAGGTGGCGCTGTCCTGCAAGCCCAAACGACGTTTACGGAGGATTCTGTTACAACAGCCTTACAAGCACCCACGTCCCGAAGAGCAGTCCTGAAGACATGAAGACACGCAGTGTGTCCTCCGTCCTCCAGCGGACTCCCCAGCCCACCAAACCACTCCTCCTCGCCCAGTAGCGCCTCCCTTCTCCACCATGCGCGGCTGTTGGAACAGGGACAGAACTTTCTGGGCCACTCTTAACGACCCAGTCCTCGCAGCATTTCTCTAGTATTGTTGTTTCGTCTCAAAACAACCCCCCCACCCCGCCCCGGACGGGAAAGCGTCATCCTCACCGGACCCAAAACTCGAACAAGGACACTGAGAACAACACTCGTGTGTGTGTGTGTGTGTGTGTGTGTGTGTGTGTGTGTGTGTGTGTGTGTGTGTGTGGCTGAGCGTCTGCGGTTCGAGTCGGGCTCGGTGGTGAAACGGAGCCCGGCCCACTAAGGGCTCCCACCCTTTCTCCAGCCAGTAGCGTGCGGCGCTGCGGCCGGACCCCCGAACCACCCAATGCGCATGTTGGATCAGAGGACTGCGCCATATGGACCTGAGCGCTTTACAGGCGATTTATTCGCGTCCGTTGTTCCTGTGTACGCATTTGCGCAAGTTGACCAGTTTAGCACGTCGAATCGGCTGATATTGTCACTACCCAACATTATAATAATGATTATAATAGTTATGTGAGTAAAAAAGGGGGAATTGAGCACATTAAGTTTTCGAGCTGTAAAACATACTGTTACGAGCACGCGCAGAAGCTCGTGCTCGTGCGCCATGAAGTATTTTTGTCTCAGCACACATTTTATTTCTGAAGTTCCTCACCTCCAAAACCCATCGAGCAGATCCCACTTTCTTTAAATCCAACTTCAGAAAAAAAGATTCTTTAAGTTACAGTAATAAGTCGTACCCGTTCATTGAATGTGGTTGTGGTATATGTGTTTCAGTGGAAGCAAAAATGAAACAAATACAGATATTATATTTCCTCGCCTGCGCTATATATCTTCGAAAACATGAAAAGGGAGTTGGTATCTAGTGATTGTCACTGTGTGTTTTCATGAAAACAGATGTCTATTGTCTCAAACTGCACGTAGGCCACGGAGAAGACTGGCAGTCCTCAGAGGAAATGTGTGAGCAGCCCAACGCAGTGGGTCAACAAAGCGTTTAAAACGGGCCAACCAGTGTCATGTCTGGGTTCTGCTCTGGTATAACGTATCTCCTGGGTCTGGGTTCGGCTCTGGTGTAACGTATCTCCTGGTCTGGGTTGGGCTCTGGTGTAACGTATCTGCTGGGTCTGGGTTGGGCTCTGGTGTAACGTATCTGCTGGGTCTGGGTTCGGCTCTGGTGTAACGTATCTCCTGGTCTGGGTTCGGCTCTGGTGTAACGTATCTGCTGGGTCTGGGTTCGGCTCTGGTGTAACGTATCTGCTGGGTCTGGGTTCGGCTCTGGTGTATCTCCGACCAGACGAACCAGGCAGAGCGGGTTTGGGTTTTTCTGAGCAGGATTCAATCCACAACGTCTACATGGACAGCACAAGCATGGGCACCTGTCACGACAACCTGATGGGTTTATATGACAGACCCAGTTCTGGAGCCAAGGGCTCGGTTTATGTACACTCATATTACAATTTCTAGTCAAGTTTGACACACACATTTTGATATTTAAATAATATACAGATTTGTTTGGCTAAATATAGGACCGCATAAGCGACGAGAGGATTATGGTTTTCAATTATTTCTTGGGGTCAAAGGGCATCAGTCAACCGATAAAACAAGACTGTATAGTCTGTATTGATCAATATTGTTGATTGTTTCATGTCAATTAAAAAGGAAAACAGGCTCTGCTGTCACTCAATATGCAGAGCAAAATATCAGTAACACCAGCACGTGGAATATATAGCCTATATATTTAAAGAAATATGAAAACATTGACGCTGTTCATATGCTTCAGGCTACACTAGAAAGTTGAAGAAATGTCACAAACTATTTATATAAACTACTTCTATTATGTAAATGTAGCGTAATCCAATGTGTCACCAAACATTATGGAAGCAGGATCACTGGTTCATCTTGTAATATATAGCTAGTTTATTTTTGCTTACATTATGTTATTATGCACAAATTGCAACGATAAAATAAAAATTCGTCAAAAGATATTTGCGTGTTTTATTCTCAGTAGCTTGTCTTCATCAAATTGCTAAAAATGTCACGATAGAATGACGTAATTTCCTGCAAAAAAGTCAGATTTTGGTTTGCAAGCGAAAAAATTCGCATTTGATGTAAAAAAGAAAGTGTTTGGCTTTCTTAATCTTCTCATAACAACTGATAAGGGTCACAAGACAAGATTCAGCAGACTCAGACAGCTGCTAAATATTCAACCTTGCGTAAAAAGTACGTGTCAGTTATGATTAGCACAATTCCAAAGGAGAAATTAAGCTAACGACTGAAAACTTTAATACAGCGCTATATTCGTGTCAGAACCATAAAAGTGTTGCAAACCATTAATGAGTAGCTACCTACTGGTGAACCAGGCATTCATGAATAAAAATCAGGGTTTGTTTTCTGAAAAAAAAAACATTGTTCTGATGTAAATGTGATATTTTAACCGAAAAACACGGTTCTAATGCACTTTTCGGGGAACAATGTACCCCCTGAAGTTGATTAGAAATACTTTTGTTGATATCTGTAGATTTTTATATACACGTATGTATAGGCCTATATAGTACTCAAATATACATGTTAACCAAGAATTTGTCCAGTTACAGAAATTTGTGTTCACTTAAAAGGCACCCATAAAATTGCACAGACGTGCACGACGTCATGCTCAAGTGAACATATGTGGGGCTTCAGAGAGTCCTTTGTGGGCATCATCTAAGTATCTATAACCTTTTTAAAATGATTTTGAACATGAGATTTCTTCTTCTTGATAACCCAAACAGTATCCCCATTTCAATGTGTTTTAAGTTTGTGAGAAGCTGTTTAAAATGTGTTTCCTCCAGAGTAAACTGTTCAGTAATAAAGATGGTTTTTGCTATGAAGAAATGTACATGAAAAAAGTATACTTCTTTCTTTTATAAACTCACAAAGGTGAATCCATGCAAAGCCAAAGCATGTAATGAAAGACTAATAGATTTTTTATTATATGCATCTGAATATTTGTGTCAATCTCTTCCAATCCATGCAGAACTTTAAGCAATGAGCTTCAATTCTTGTTTCCCTACAACTTGTTTTCCTTCGTTAGTTACAGTGGTTTGAATGAAAACAGTCATTTAGCAGTTTCATAACACAGATCAGAATAGCCGCAAATGAGCCGGAATTCTGACCAACAGAGCGATTGTGGATCAGCAGGAATTTGTAGCTGCCCGCCAGGGAAGGAGTCATGCTCCCCGGGCTGCTGAGAGCGCACCATCCAGACCTCACGGTGGCCCTCAGAAAGCATGAAGTCCACCAACCTCTCACATAATATGCTTCCCATTTAGAGAGGTGTTGAGACAGGCACGAGTATAACTGACGAGAGGATGGTTAAGGTTACGGTGTTGAAGGTCTGCTCCTATATTAGAGATGGATTCATGAGAAGATGGGTTCGCAGGTGAGGTTACTGCTGACTGTTGTTGGATCCTCGTCTTCCTTTTAAAGGGCTAATCTGGACTCTCCTGTGAGGAGTACATGCCATTTGCATGCTGGGATTGTACATGCAAATATGGATGTTGATAGAGATACACAAATCAAAACTTAGCCACAAAACACTGCAGCTGTACAGAAAAAAGCAAATGGCAAATGATTACAAAATTGTTTATTGATTCAAAATGTGATTCAAGTTCTTGTTTAATCCTTCAAAAATGTGCATTACACATAAAAAAAGTTGCACCAACACTGTGGTGTCTAATCTCAAAATTAATCAAATACGCAACTTCTAGTGCGAACAGGACAAAATATACAACTCTTAAAAAAACAAACAAAAAAAAAACCCCCAAAACCAAGCAACCAAACAAAAAGTCAACGGGTTTAGAACAACCATATACCCGCTCATACGTCTGAATGCAAGACCTGTCTAGACCTTCTACAGATCTGTCATGTGGTCTGCTTGATTGCACAAATTAAAAGATGTATGATTTAATGAAAAGTTTAAATTAACATATCTATGTGCAGAATTTTGATCATTTTCTGTATTCAAAATGGCATACATATAGGTCTTAGCAAATGTTTTGTTTAGTAGTGTGGTGAAAAAGTAGTAATAAGTATTAATAAATATTAATAGGTATTAATCATCTTCTGATCAAGTATGACCAGGTAAACATTTACTTCAGTATCTTGAACATTTTAGAAATGAAGACAGCTAGATTGCTATAACACAGATGTGACCCCAAGAATGATGATTCATCGTTTTTCTGCATCTGATGTACAATGGACTACGAAGCCTCAAGAACAGTTGCATTGTCAAAAAAAAAAAAACTAAAACACATCGCCCGTCTGCTTAAACTATTTCTCATCACTCTGAGAATGTCTCTTAGCCTCACATTGAGATTATTTAGAAAGAAAGTGAACAAATGTATGGAGACCCCAGCTCCAAGATAATAATGGGAATAGTGCGAAGGAGCAGTTATGATGGCCAAGGTAATCCACACACACCAAACACGTACATTAGTACTGATCCGAACTGCTTTTGGTGAGTCGCTTCTGCTGACGACCTCCAGATAGCACATTCAAACATTTTTGCAAATACTGATGGATGAAGGGGGGACAGGGAACGGGATTTCTCTTATTAATCAAATAAAAAAAAAAGAACGTGGCCGCAAATATTCTGTATATGTTCACTATACAAGAAAATCAACTTCAAATTTGATGTTTTCAACATAGCCTAAAATAAATAGAAAACTATTGCTTGAAAGTAAGCAAACTAGGAACAGAATTGGCAAAGGCCTGAAGCAGCATATGACTAACAAATAAATAATTAAGGGGGCGGGGGCAGCAACTTTCTGTAGCCCTAGATGCTACATTTAGCTAATATAGCTACACAAGCTCTAAAAGAACCCAAAAGCCCATTTGGAGACTATTTGGTTCTAGTGCTCTTCAGAAAGGGAAGGAGACACTTGGATGGTGCCCAATCTTCCGTTGACCTTCACCGTTTTTGCTGTGACTGGGACCTGAAGAATTAAGTCACACGTTCAAAGTCAGGTTTTTTCAGTCAAATATACAAACTTCATACAAACAATCCAAGATGCTGCCGTTACTGAAATGAATATGATTTTAATCAGTCATTATCTCACATGAGGTGGAAAATTCTGACAGGATAAATAAATGTTTATGAATAATAGACTTAAATGGTTAGCTTAGCCAGTCAATGATAACATGCCAAATGAACTTTAAGTCATCGTCTGGTATAGTCACACTAGCACTGCTTCATTGAACTGTCCCTGTAGTTCCTAATAGTGTTCGGGTGGTGTAAGATGGTATCGTAGTTGGTGTTCGGGTGGTGTTGGATGGTATTGTAGTTGGTGTTCGGGTGGTGTTGGATGGTATTGTAGTTGGTGTTCGGGTGGTATTGTAGTTGGTGTTCGGGTGGTATTGTAGTTGGTGTTCGGGTGGTGTTGGGTGGTATTGTAGTTGGTGTTCGGGTGGTGTTGGATGGTATCGTAGTTGGTGTTCGGGTGGTGTTGGATGGTATCGTAGTTGGTGTTCGGGTGGTGTTAGATGGTACTGTAGGGTTTCTGTTACCTTCCTGAGCCGCTCGGCCCCAGAGCCCGAGCGGATCGCCTCCAGCAGGACCTCTCTGGCTAGTTCTGGGTTACCCCCTGAGGGCAGCACAAGTGCAGGTTTAGGGGGGGCTGCGGGCGGCCCTGAGGGTGGGGGCGGTGGCCCTGAGGGTGGGGGTGGTGGCCCTGAGGGTGGGGGTGGTGGACTGAAGGCAGGGGGTGGAGGAGGTGCAAACGTCGGGGGGTCAGGAAGAGATGGCGTGGCGTCGTGGTTGTGGACAGCTCCGTTGTCCTCTCCCTTCCTAAATCGTTCCATCTCCACAGCCGCCTCCGATCTGATCTGAGGACAGTGATGGCAGGCTGTCACCAACGTGTGCACCGAGCACAGCGAACTGAACACCATTGGGGTGAAATTCAGGACGCTTTAAAATGGCGTCCTCCGTTTCCTGCTCTCGTGGTGCCAGCTCGTAGCGGCATGCCGAGCTTACCTTCTTCAGTCTGGTAGAGCTGCTCTGAGCTCTGATCGCTGACAGAAGAGCCGACCGCTCACTCTCGGCCTCCACGTAGCACGGCTTCTTCGGAAGATGCGTCCTAGGAGACCTGGACACCTGGACAAACACACGCAGGACACATTTTCTGTGTATAAATGATGTTTTTATATTTTATATAATAAAAGGCTCTTGATCAGTAACTGCGTTTAACATGCACACCAATGATTCGATTCCTGACCAAGACTACTAGTCAAGCTGAGATGCAGTCATGTGAGCAGCATGAGGGTCTGATTATGGTCTCAGTCACCCTAATATCAGTCTGATTAAACCATGTGAGATGTAGCTCTTGTGATGTTTTTGGGGAACTTCCTGAAGAACCACACAGAGATCCTACACGGAGAATGAAGATGTGCACCTTGTGTAGAAATATTCTACCACATAATGCAGATTTTAAGAAACTGCATTAAGAAAAGAAAGTCATACTTTTTTGTAAGTCATGCATTTCTCAATAAACTGTGTTATGACTGCAGCTAGACTGTAAAGGAATGTCATCTAGTTGACTTCAGCTGGTGTTTTATTTTAAATAATATCTGGAATTTCATATGTGGGTAACCTGTTGTGTCCTGAAGGAAGTGTTTACGCTTGTAAAATGAGATAATTCTGCTGTTGATGTACAACAAGCAAATTCAGAGATACTGTACATGGTGAAATCAACATTTATCTTGCTGGTATTGCATAATCAGCGAGAGGATTATGTCTCAAACAAGAAAAATAAACACAAATGACTCTTTTAAAAGTGTTTAAATATTTGAATACCTTTTGTAGACGTTCAGTTCCCTCACCAGACCGAATGGCCTCCATTAGTGAGCTGTGGAGAGAGGGTTCTTTCTCCACCGACCTCAGTGTTATTGGTTTAAACTTCTTTGTAGGTCCAAACATGTTAGTGTTGTTCACCATGCCAGGGGTGTGCAGCTCTGGCTTTTTCGGTATAGGTGGACGGGTGGTTTTTGATAGGCTCTGTAGAGGAGAGACCATTCCTTGAGATTCTTTGGTGGACACACACTCTTTAGAAGAGGGCTTTGCATGCTCAAAGCATCCAGATGTCTGTGTGTCAACGTGAGGCTTAATTTCAAGTGGGTTAGTGTTCAGAGAGTCAGTGCTGTCTGTTCCAAAAAACAGGGTCTCTTTCCTTGTAAAATTGGTCTGCAGTTGTTCGAAGGTTGTCTGCTTCTCCATCACATGTCCTGGGTAGCTAATTGAGCGTTTGGGTCCAGCAAAAGAAGGCACTGCGCTTGCAGAAGCCTGCACACCTTTATGGTTTGATATTGCGTGTAGAGGTGTAATCTGTCTGAATCCCTGGCTGCTGAGTTGTTGGCTGGCAGTTGACTCTGAAAGCCGTGGAATTCTATCTACCTTGGTAGAGGGATTTGCTGTGTATTTAGCAATAGCTGAGGCTACATAACGACTAGACGTTCTTCTAGAAGGCTTGAGGAACGAGAGACCTTTCCTCTGTCCCATCAGGGACGCAGTTTCAGCAGGATCGGAGATGGGAAGCTTGTTCTCCGTTGCAGGTGCTGGGTTGCTTGTTGACCCGCTGACCTTTTTCGGTGGCTCCTCTTGACTTGATTTACCTGGAGCGTGAAACACTGCTGCTGCAGATAGAGAACTGGGGACTCCGGTCTCTGGGGCCGCCACAGAGTCTCCTCTGTGGGAGCCAGAAGCAGGTCCCTGCTTCTCGGAAGAATTCCAGAAGGCTTTGGCTTTGCCCACCAGTGGGGAATCTGGATCGTGGTTTGTCTGAGCAGGGTGATGGTGTTCCTCAAGGGTTGCTCCAAGCTTGGCCTCTCGTTGTTTGACCATGTTGCCAAACTCGTCAATCTTAATGGCACCTTGGTCCATGGAGTGGACATGTTTGGGAGTCTGAAATATGGATGGTTTGGGAGGGATAACGGTGAAGGTTTTTAGGCCGAATCTGGACACAGGACTCTGGGTGATCTTGATTTGAGAGACTGTGGGTGCTTTAGATGAGCTTCTCTCCATTACAGGAGTTTCCATGCTATGGCTCCGGACAAAGGGTAGAGGCCCAAGAACATTCTTAGGAGTCTTGACAGCAGGATATACTCCTGGACACTGAGAATTCTCCGACACACAGTCACGCACAACGCCGTCATGATGACCTTCAGCTTTAAGTCCAGGCATTGGAATGACCTTCAAACTTTGCTCCGTACTGTCCGATGGCTGAATCCGATCTGCTTGGGTCAGAATGGCGTTTGCTTTTTCTGACATGCAGGCATTGTTGTTTTTGTCTTGGACATCCACACTCCCCTTTTCCGAGCCACGACTGAAGTCCGGTTGGGTCACGTGGTGGACGCGGTACACCAGTGCAGCCTCATCTCCGATGCTGGGAGAATCATCTCCAGGCACTTCATCTATGGCTGTAATCGGAACGTCCACGTCAACAACGGTGACGGGGATGTTGTCGTCCACATATACAGAGGCCTCCGTAGAGCCATTCACTTCTAGGATATAGTGGAAGGATGGTTTAAGAGACGATCAGTCATTCATGAACAGCCCAGGAGTGTTCAGATGAAATTTTGCCCACTCATATACACAGAAAAAGAACGAAGAGTCACAACAATTAGCCTCAAATTAGCGAAAAAAAAAAAAAACTCAAGACTTTCAAAATATAGACACTGTCATAAATCTCAACTTCAAACCCGTCAAAATATATTTTTTTAACTGGCAGAAAATAGTAGGCAAACAGACAATGAGTGAACTGTGCGCTACACCCAGGCGAAAAAACGCACCACCTGCTAGATCAGCATCCAGGTCGGCGAGAGTCAGGTGGATCTGAGCTGTGATGTCAGCGTCCTCCCCCAAGCCGTTCTGCGTCCCGCCCGATCGCGTCTCTCGTTGCGCACGTCTGCTGCGTGGGACAGATCACAGAACACCACACGATTCAACCCAACGCCGTGCGGTAGTAGTGCAATCCATAAATGATTGGCTACTGGGTTACTTGGTCAACCCTGCGTTTTCAGGCAGACCAGAGTTGGGAGAATAACTAGGTGACTTGGTGAGGGGTCAGGCTATGACCCTTTACCCGCAGATCATTCTATATTACATGAAGCTCTTGTGGGCATTTCTTCCAGAGCAGCTATTCTGATACTTAGAGAAAAGCTTTTTGCATTACCTACACATAGCCACTCTGACAGAAAACCCACTCGCTTCACCTACACCCTCCGAGACGAGGACAGTCAGGACGGCCACATACACCCTCCGAGACGAGGACAGTCAGGACGGCCAGGAAGCCTGACAGAGTCTACAGGGGTAAACAAGCCATTGGTGGGGTAATAAATGCCCCTAATGTGGTCCGTACTCCACATGGGGCCGTTCACTAGAGATGGCCCCAGGAGGCAGAGGGATAGTTTTACCTCCGTTTCCAGGAGATCGTGCAGGAAATAAAGCCCATTACATGGGAAGATAATGGCCTAATTCAAAATGTCAGACCCTGCACGCAGACAGCTGGCTTGGTTTTAAATGACCAAGATGGACGCCACGAGCCAGATATCAATAACAATTCAATTTTACAGACAGTCCCTTTAGAAGTTCCCGAGAGAATGAGTTTTCATCGTCTTTACAGGGTTGCAGCATTGTTTACTAGGATAGGCTAGGATAGCTTTTCTACATCTCCGCAACATTGCTAAGTTAAGAAATGCATTATCACAGGATGATGCGGAAAAATTGGTGCACGCCTTTGTTAGCTCCAGATTAGATTACTGTAACTCACTACTGTCAGGATGTTCAAATAGGAATTTAAATTCCTATTTGATTTTATATTAAAAAATTTTATTTTAAAAAATTACTATTAAAAATTTTAACTTATAAAGCATTGCACGGGCTTGCTCCTGAATACCTTCAGGAACTTATTTCCTACTATGAACCCCCACGTCCACCAAGATCACAGGGTGCTGGTCTTTTATTAGTTCCAAAAATTAATAAGGTAACAGCAGGGGGAAGAGCCTTTTCTTGTAAGGCCCCCCAGCTTTGGAATGATCTTCCTAAATGCGTCCGGGACACTGACACAGTCACAATCTTTAAGTCTAGGTTGAAAACCCACTTATTTAGTTTAACGTTTGATAATTAATATCCCCCCTTAGATTAAGGTACAGATCCAGGGGTTCACAGGCAAAGGGTTTTACGGTAGACTGGGGCGCTGGTGCTGTCACTGCTCGAGGTCACTCAAGTTTGTTGACAGTGCAGTGGACGGATGCCATTGTCTCAGAATGCCCCCAAGCCTATGTTACCTTCTGGTTCTGCCTTTTTTTAGCTAGGCTGTAATAGTTTAACTTAATGCCGGAGTTGCTGCCACACTCCAGAAATGTTTATAATTTCACCTGTCCTGTATATGTCCCCATGCAGCGCTAATTTTCCCTGTTTCATTTCTCCACATGGCTGCCCGCCTGCTTGAGGAATAATGAGATGAGGAGAGACCAGCGATCCATCCTGGGCCGGCCACCTCCTGCCTAACCGGATGCCTACATCATGATAGACATTATTACATCTTTTTCCTTTTCTTTCTCTTCTTTCTGTCTAAATTGTTGTTGTTGTCGTTGTTGTCATGGTGACCGGTGTCGGCCAGAGGAGGATGGGTTCCCCCCCTGAGTCTTGGTTCCTCAACTGTTGTAAAAAGCGCTATATAAATAAAATTTGATTGATTGATTTACAAAATATAAGAGAGCACACATACAAAAAAGACAACAGGGCAGGATTGTGTGTTGTGTGTGATGAACCCAGAAGGTCATGGTCACATGCGATCGTTTTTTGGGGTCGTTGGGGGTTGTTGGGGTCTGCCCACCTGTGGCGTGACTCCCAGGTGGCACAGCCTTCATCACTGTCGCTGGAGCAGTCTTTGAGCCGGCTGGGGGTCGTGGCGGGGTCGTGGCCCAGGCAGGCGTCTCCCGATGAGGCCGGCTGGGTGTGGTCACACGGAGAGCCGAGCAGGAAGGACTCATCGTTGCCCTCAGACGCCGCGTAGCCGTGGTCAGCTAAGCTCTCGCTGCTGCACACTGACACCGTCTCTGCATCCTGCTCCGCCCCCTGCTCCGCCCTCTGCTCCGCCCCCTGCTCCGCTGAGTGCAGCCAGGCTGCCATAGGGTGACCAGCAGGGAGAAAAGAGTCATTAACATTAAATTAATCAGGTTAATTCATTATAGACACTCAGTATTTGGTTGGTGTTCTTTGGCATGCTCATCATCTAGACCACAGACCCGTAAATCTCTCGAAGGCAGATACATCAAACACTCTCATTGGATCTTTAGTATCTAGTCAAACCGAGCAATACTGACATGCTCACAATCAGTGCCAGTGAGAGAAGCGTTTAATATCCACCCAAGCAATGGAAGCAAGCAGGAACTCGAGAGAAAAAGAGCAGTGGCTTTAAAAAGGGGAGTGTCCCAAAAAAAGGGGAGTGGTTGAAAAAAGGGGAGTGGTTGAAAAAAGGGGAGTGGTTGAAAAGGGGAGTGGTTGAAAAGGGGAGTGGAGCAGAAAGGCTTCCATGGGCAAAAGCTCTAGCTCGAACCAACGTCTTCCTCGTCATGCGGCCGGCGTGTTGCTGAGCGAACACGGCAATCGCTCCGACGCGTCGGGAGTTTTTCCCCATGCGAGCCGTCGGCGGCTTGCGGAGACGGGGATTCTTTACCTTTCACCTCGCCGAGGTCTGTGGAGCCTTTGTTCAACTGGCTGTACGCTTCAATAGAATCAGAACCTCGACTTGGCAACTGCGGCCAAATGGAGGAAAAGCCATGGGAGGGAGCCAAGCTAAACAAGAGCCAGGGGCGCGCTCCTCCCGCACAGCCTGACCCAGCCGCGGGGCCTTCCTCAGCACCCCCCCCCCCCCCTCCTCTAACTTCATCTTCCTCTTTCTTCCTCTTTCATGTGATTTCTCACCTTACCTCTTACTCCCTGTAATTGTCTTGTTACACCAACCTCTAGTTAACCTTGGATTGTGTGTGTGTGTGTGTGTGTCAGGGTTGAGTGGAGTTTTAAGGGTGAAGCAAAGTCTGTTCCTGGACATATCATGAGTCACATGCTGTTTCCCAACCGTTTCCCAGCAGAGCTCTAAAATATGGCAGCTAAAACCGCACACACACACACACACACACACACACACACACAGTCAATAAATGACACAGCATATACACAGTTACGAGCACAGAATCTCTCTCAGGGCGCGCACACGCACCAACTCACACCAACACACCCCCCCCCCCACCCACACCCACACCCCTTCCCCACAGATGAAACTCTGACACATGACCGTAAGCACATCTCCATGCCGACGCTGGGCCCCGCCCCTACTTCTGCCGCACCACATCATGCAGTGTCACCTCTGCATTTAGCATCGCGCTGTAACGAAGCCAACTGCCCCGCCGGCTCAGATCTGCCAGAACCTGAACTCCCCTGAACCCTCCGCTGAATTCCTCCTAGCCTACGTAAAACAACGCCACCACAGTCACTCCCCAGCAGAGCACTGAACCTTGGGCCACCCAGTGGCATCACAGCACACTATCAAAACAGTGGAAGGCTGGATAATGTATGGTAAGGCAGTGTTAAGGAGTGTTAAGCAGTGTAAAGCAGTGTATGAATGAGGGGTCTAAGCCCCTGTAATCACACTCGACATGTATTCGTTAAAACACAATACCTCCAACCTAAAACACCAAAGAAGTCATGAACTTGTCCATGAGAATATCCTAGACGCTTTGGTTTGAGAATATTTCAGCAGCACCCTTTGCGACCATTGGACGACTAAGCGTCCTATTAGCATACTGCTCGCATAATTTCGCATGCTAATCAACACCTTTGCATTTGCATGTGTCAGTGGTTGAAAGAGGTTGAACCAAAATGCTTGTGGTTTTCGTTCCCAGCTGCTAAAGTCATAACAGAGAAGCTGAGACTTGTCTTCGAGCGAGACACTTAACCCCAAGGTGAGTGAGCGTTGTCGTCTGTCCAAGTGACTGGAGACCAAACGACATCACCCCAGTGCTAATAATACCTCGCGACAATGGCGTCTCAGATTCGGGCTGTATGTTTATCTAACGTGTTGAAAGACAGGGTGACAACCTTAAGACGCTTTTAACAGACGTGACAGGAGAAACTGGTTGCATGTCGGTGAAAAGGTGAGCTTGAGAGAGCGAGGACAGATGTGTTGTCAGACGTTTAATGAAGACAGGGCGTTACAAACAGGTCCTTGTCCCTTTCGGGAACGACCGGCGACGAGACGACGTCAGCTCCGCGCTCATCGTCAAACCTTCTGTCAGCAGCCGTGTCGTGCTTCCTCATTAAAAACATGACAAACTCTGCCCCCCGGGGGGAAAAGTCTGTCGAAAGAAAAATACAAACACACTCTACACTTCAGTCATGCCTATGGAACACAAGCGAACGGTATGAAAACAAGGCCTACGCCACAACGAACGCGTTGGACAACGCAGACGGGCGTGCCGGCCGGTCAGAGGACGGTCACACGATCACGCCGCAAAGCCTGCTGGGGGTCAAAATCAGGTATCAATACAAAAAAGCATAGACTAACACAGAAATGCTGTATTGGGCCTTGTCCCACCAATCCAGGCGTACTGTACTGTCTCGGGGTCATACAGGGTCCCCTCGTTCGCAAGGCAGCGTGTACAAGACGCCAGCTCCCCGCGTGAAGGTCGCGGACCAGCATGCAATGGTACCACAGTCACCCTGCAGACACGGAAGCACCCGCAACGTCCGTCCTCCCGCAAAGTCAGTTCACGCGGCACATCACGGCCATCGGATCCCATATCTCACACTTCACAAAACATACTTCACAAAAACAGTCTTCACTTCCCAACACCTTCCCAACATCCCAAATGTCCCCCCCCCCCCCCCCAAATCTTGCAGTCCCAAGCTAACAAGTCCCAAAGCAGGAGGGCGAGTATTTTCCAGAATAACCGCTTGAGTGGAGACAGATAGGAGCTGACAGGAGGGCGAGGGCAGAAAGAGGTTCTGAAAAACGGGGAGGGGCGGAGTGATCGCCGCCGTGGGAGTGCAGGGGTGGAGCAATGAGGAAGAGGAGGATGAAGGAGCGAGAGATGGAGGGTGTCCGTTCAATGGTGTCCGGAGTGCAGCAAGACAGGAGCGCAGCAGTAGACTGCAGGAAGAAAGACAGAGACGGAGAGGGATATGAAGTGGAGAGAGAGCGAGAGAGAGAGAGAGAGGAGAGAGAGAGAGAGAGGGAGAGAGAGAGGGGGGGGAAGAGAGACAGAGGGAGAGAGAGAGAGATAGAGATAGGGAGAGAGAGAGAGAGAGAGAGAGATAGAGGGAGAGAGAGATAGAGGGAGAGAGAGAGAGATAGAGGGAGAGAGAGAGAAATAGAGAGATAGAGAGAGGGGGGCAGAGGGGGAGAGGAAAAGAAGCAAAACAAAGAAGCAGGTTCAAATTCCTTGTGATTAAACAAGGATTAAAAATTCACAAAATCCTATAATCAGCCCTTGGTAGTTGGATACCAAGAATCGGACAATCTGTGGACAGTGACTCAGGAGGCCAGACCTTGTAAACAGTAGTGTAAATGATATGTAGCACTTAATGCATGCTAAGCACATATTCTATAAACCCAGTTCACGAGAGTTCAACAGAGGAACGTCCACAGCTGAGAGCACACTATGTGACAAGCTGACGGGCAAACCGCTCGAATGTCTCGTCAAAGCGTGCCGGAACAAAGTCTGTCTGGAAAGGAACGTGCCGGAATCTGTTCTCCGTGTGTGTGTGTGTGTGTGTGTGTGTGTGTGTGTGTGTGTGTGAGAGAGAGACTGAAGGTTTAGCAGTGATAGCCCTGGTGGAGTTATGGCAGATCTCTCCAATCGCCCTTTAACATCGTTTTACAGTAAGAAACGGTGCGTGAGGAAGATGTCAGATCTCACACCTCCCCCTCACCTCCCCCTCCCCTCACCTCCCCTCACCTCCCCCTCCCCTCACCTCCCCTCACCTCCCCCTCCCCTCACCTCCCCCTCACCTCCCCTCACCTCCCCCTCCCCTCACCTCCCCCTCCCCTCACCTCTCCTCACCTCCCCCTCCCCTCACCTCCCCCTCACCTCCCCCTCACCTCCCCTCCCCCTCCCCTCACCTCCCCCTCCCCCTCACCTCTCCTCCCCCTCACCTCCCCCTCACCTCCCCCTCCCCCTCACCTCCCCTCACCCCCACCTCACCTCCCCTCCCCCTCACCTCCCCTCTCCTCCCCTCACCTCCCCCTCACCTCTCCTCACCTCCCCCTCCCCCTCACCTCCCCTCACCTCCCCTCACCTCCCCCTCCCCTCACCTCACCTCCCCCTCACCTCCCCTCTCCTCCCCTCACCTCCACCTCCCCTCACCTCCCCTCACCTCCCCCTCACCTCACCTCTCCTCACCTCCCCTCTCCTCCCCTCTCCTCCCCCTCTCCTCACCTCTCCTCACCTCTCCTCACCTCCCCTCTCCTCCCCCCCACCTCACCTCCCCTCCCCCTCACCTCCCCTCTCCTCCCCTCACCTCCACCTCCCCTCCACCTCCCCTCCCCTCCCCTCACCTCCCCTCTCCTCACCTCCACCTCCCCTCACCTCCCCCTCCCCCTCACCTCCCCTCTCCTCCCCCTCACCTCCCCCTCACCCCCACCTCTCCTCCCCCTCTCCTCCCCTGGCCATCATTATGATGAAGCAGAAAGTGCATCACGTCCTAACATGCTTATTACCCCAGGAAGAGAGAAAGGGAGAGATGGAAAGAGAGAGAGATTGAAAAAGAGACAAAGAACAGAGAGCACTGCTGAAGAGGTCCTGCTTGGAAGGAGAGACGGAGTTTAGAGGAAAGTGGAGTCAGGCAATGGGACAGGGTCAGAGGTGAGAGGTCGGACAGGTGAAAGGTCGCACATGGACCAGGAGGCCGGAGGAGGCCCGTCAGGTTGCAGAGGAACACCCAGGACCTACAGCGAGGAGCCGTCTCCGCGGGGACGTCCAGGGGCGCCTCCTGAAGGCCCCGTCTGGACGGTCGGAGAGGGCGTGACGGCGTGGGGGCGGTGGAGAAGCGACCCGGCTCCCGTAAGGGGCTCCGGCGGGGTTTGGCCGGCACAGTGCGACCGGAGCCTGCGGGAAGCGGCAGCATGGTTAGCGGGGGAGGGGTGGAGGGCGTGTCCGGAGAACAGGGGGGGTGGTGGTGGTGGAGTAAGAGCTGAAGCACATGGAGGTTGCATGTAAGCTGCCAACAGCTGTCTGGTCACCACACTGAAGGAGAGCGGCTCTCGGGTGCACAGTAATGTCTCCTGGCTGACCTCCCTGTTGGAACCGCCCCCCCCCCCCCGCAGTGAGGGCACGTCCCAGCCTGCGGTTCTGCTCCAGGCCCGACGGGACTGCTGGGGGCGGGGTTAGCTGGGCCAGGCCTCCTGAGCAGTGGCTGCCTTGCCGACCCTAGGACGGTGGGCGGAGCCATGAGGTAGAGTAGGAGGGGCACCTGGTGCCCACCCAGCCGTTTGTTTTAATTGTGTAGGCCCTCCCCTACAATTAGAAAAGCGCCCATAGGGGTTTTTCGTGGCCCGGCACCAGCGTCCTGCTGAAGGAAAAGGAACGACACACCAACATGACGGAGGAGCGTCTGGCGATGGGTGGGGCGGACGGGGCGGTTCCGCTCGTACGTACCTATGGCGCTGTGGCGGTTGTTCTCCACCTCCTCCATCTTAAGCTCCATGGGCGACTCCGGGTCCTTCGGGACGGAGCTCGCACACGGCTCTCGTTTAACAGCGTTCCTGGGAGCGGGCCGCGGGTTCGGGGCAGGCTCGGCCAGCCACTCCTGCTTGGGCCCCGGCTTCGGTTCCGGTTCGGGACAGGGTTCGGGACAGGGTTCGGGCGCAGGGCTGGCCGACCTCCGGGCCGGCAGCTCGGCCATGGGCTCGTCGTACAGGCTGCTGGCGGCCGAGTCGTCGGCCACGCCCACGCCCTCGCTGCTGGAGCTGCTGCAGACGGAACCGGCCAGGTCCGAGTCCTCCATGCTGCGGCTCAGGTCGGACGAGGTGTCGTCGCCCTCCTGGGCCGGCGCGTGACTCGTGGGCGGATCGCGAGCTGGGGTGTTGTTTGTGGGCGGGGCCTGGGGTGGGGCGGAGCTTGTGGGCGGAGCTGCAGGGGTGGGCGGGGCTGGCTCTGGTGATGGGGTGGCTGGGGGAGCAGGGGCCTTGCGTTTCTTCAGCTGGCTGGTTGAACGAGGTGAGCTCGGCTTTGGCTGCACAGGAGAGAAGAGAAGAAGGTTCTAGAACAAAACTGCTAGAACAATATCTGGAAAAATTAACACAGCAGCCTCCGAGGTAGCCGTCGGAAATGTGGGCCTTATATGATGCTCCTCCTTTAATCACATGTTTCAATGTCCAGGACGTGTTCAGTTAGATGGAGTTACATGAATAAAGAGCTGTGAGGCACAGACTACGATAACAGGACATGCGTCTCCCAGAGTGCATCACTGACGCAGACGCACGTCTGGAGCACTACGGGCTGAAATGTGGGTCAGAGGTGAGCAAAACACCAACCTGGCATGCACACACACACACACACACACACACACACACACACACACACACACACAGAGGACAAAGGAAACTGAAGGATGTTCTCTTCTACATCATTTGACATGTGCACAGCTTGTTACAGGCGTCACAGGGCTACACTGGAAATCAATTGTTCCGGCGTCGGCATCAAGCCAGTGCACGCCCAGTCACACACACACACACACACACACACACACACACACACACAGCGGCATAGGGATCTGCTCAAGCACAACAGCCAGACCGGGGCGGGTGTTAGATGGGAGGTTCTGTGGGGTCTCGTCCCACTTTTTAAATACAGTCATTGGAGGCCACTGTCTGTCTCATGAGATGATGTTTTGTGTAATGGCTGAAGGCAATCCTGTTATCCTCACCTGTCTGTGTCTCTGTACAGATGCACCAGTCTGTGACTGTGTGTGTGTGTGTGTGTGTGTGTGTGTTCCGTTGGTTTATGGGAAGAGATTGTAATGTGTGTGTGTGTGTAGTGAACAAACCTCAATGAACAGAAAACATTCCAGGGAACTCGGGGAAACTCTGTTAATGTACTTTAAAGAGCAGAAACAGCTGACTGAGCAGATATCTCAAAGTTCTCTACTTGTGCACGTGTGTGTGTACGTGTGTGTAAGCATGTGTTTTCTGCGTGTTTGTCTGTGCATGTGTTTTCTGCACTTGACCTTTGCCCACTATCAACCATGCAATTTTTGTTTTTAAAGAAACGCTATAGCAAACACGTCTGTGTCTCCTTGGTTACGATCTGCTCTAGACCCACATTTCAGGTACAGGATTAAGCTTCCAGTTACATAACTGGTTGGGATTAGTCTACAGAAATGAACAAGGTCAGACTGATTTTAATTACTATTTAAATTACTCCTTTAATTATTAAAAATACGATTGAGGTCTTCATAAGAAAAGCAATACCAAAGTGTGTGTGTGTGGGGGGGGAGAAATGTCCCCTACAGCGCATAAGCCTTTCATCTTTGCACGAATGAACAATTAAAATCAGAGCGGTGACGCTGGATGTCTGCTATGCAACGACAGTCTTCAGAAAGGACGACACGCAACCCGTCCCTGCATCTCGGTTCCTCGTGTGGCGTTCCCCTGCAGGTCGCGCCGTTGGACTCTTTCGTCACGTTACGAGAGACGGTACTGCACAAGCTAGACGAGCACACGACGTTGAAGTTAGTTAGCCTCTTTACTCTTAACTATTACTATTATACAAAACAAAACAAAAGCAGCAGCAACAAAACCCTATTATGATGACGATGATCATGATTGGCCGTCGGACTGTTATGGCATCGTGACCCTGCGCCTTCCACGTCCAGTGGCCTGCTGTCCCATTTATCTACTGTGGGGAAAGAGGACTTGATTGTCCATGAGTGACACTCCTGCTGGGCTGAGGGTCCCTGAACGTCCACACCTCAGCATCAAGCCGGATTCCTCTCCGCTGCACACGACCTTCACTGGGGTAAAGTTCACGGTGAAAATGAACACCCCCCCCCCCCCCCCCCCCCCCCCAGGGTCTTAAATGTACGTGTGTACAAAGGCATGGCTCATGCCTGCAGAACACACTTTTAAAAGCCTTTTACCACCAAACCCAACAAAGGCCCTAGTGCTGAGGAGGAGGAGGAGGGGCCGGAAAGGGAGGGGGGAGGGGCATGGAAGGGGAGGGGGGAGGGGCATGGAAGGGGAGGGGCCAGGGGCAATGTGGGAGGAGAGGTACGTAGGGAGGGAGGTACACAGTGGAGGCGGAGCGGGTGGGAATGGGGAGCGTAGGAGGAACCGGAGTAGGTGGTGTATGGGGGAAGAGGGTGTGCGGTTGTGGGGTCAGAGAAGATGGGGGTGGAGACAGGAAATGAGAGCGTGTGTTGGGGGGGTGGGGTTTAGGGTGGTGGGTAATTGCAGTGTGTGAGGACCACGAGGTTCCGCTTCACCACAGGCTGGTCAGTCGTTTGTTTTCCCTCACCTTTCACCCACATGGTGACATAAGCGTTCGGGGAGAGCGAGCGCTCCTCTTCCCCACGTCAGCCCCACGCCCCACCGGCTCCACGCTCCTGACGGCGGGGACGCCGGGGTGTCGGAGACCAGAACCGCCGCAGTCTTCCTGTTTCATGCTACGGCTTCCCCACTACACAATCGAACCCCCCCCGAGACTCGACCTGCCGCCCATCAGATTCAGCAGCGTCAGGCAGTGCTTGTAGACGTTCGGCAGTAATCCACAGTCCAACCAGTGACTATACTGGTGGCTTCAGGTCCAAAAGCTTATTCTACCAGTTTATTCTAGAAGTTTATTTGACTGGAAAGACTGCAAAAAAGGAGCTGCCAGTTTCACAACAATACCGAGCTTCTTGGAACGAGACTGCACGGAGAACGCGTGGTTCTGGAGGTATGGTTCTGAACACACTGTTCCGCCACGGTGATGATGCTGATGTGACCTTCATGACCTGAACCAGAAGACTCGTTCGTTTTCAGTTTGTTTTCTCTCCTGTTGCATATCAAGTCCAGGGATCAGGTTCCATAAGCAATGTCCAAGCTGTCTCTCTCCTTCTCTCTTCCGTCTCACTCTCTGTGGGATTGCTAATCCAAATAAACAGTGATACATTAAACCCTGCCCATCAGAACCCTGCTTGCTAGCCCCTCCCCCTCAGAACCCTGTGGTATGCCATCTTTCTGAAGGAGGCCAATCAATTTAATCACGGTGGCTTGCACCCTGCTCTGGCCCGGGAATGTCTGATTCACTCCTCCTTTCACCAGTACCACCCACCACACACACACACACACACACACACACACACACACACAAAGATAAATATTTTACACAGTGTTCCAAAACAAATGAAACAGTCCTTCGCAAAAACTTAAATAATCGAAGTTGCCATTTTAACCGCATGTTCAATCATCCTTAAAGGAGGTGAAAACCCCTGCTACACTTCACACAAGATCCAGAGGTCGCGGCAGCCGTCAGCGGGGCTGGTGTGGGCTCCGGATCACGGTCACACGGACACCTCAGGCCTTACTAAACACGCTCGCACATAGACACCAAATACACTTTGTTCACACGCATGACGGATCTAAGTCCTGGTGTAAATAGTAGGGGTGACCTGCAATAGTCGCTGATTCGACTATAGTCGACTATACCCCCTAGTCAACTATGAACGTCATAGTCGAATGTACCATTCTAACTGCATGGTGGTGCCCAAGGATGCTGCTAAGCATTAGTTGTTACATGAAATGTCTGTTTTCGTTATATATAGCCTTTTGTCAAATAAAATCATCCTAATTTATGTTAATAAATATTAAAAAATTATGTTTGCGCATTAACAATTGGCATATTCCTTACTACACATTAATAAATCACACCCTGCAGTTGCACAATCCAAATGAGCGGAGCTGAACACGCTACAGAATACGCAGCATCTACCGAGATTATAACGGCTACTAAAAAACTTAAAAAGTATTTTGAAAAAGATAAAGATGAATCAAACAAAGTAAAGTGCAAGTTATGTCATCAACGTCTTTCATTTTGCACGACAACAACCAACATGGCATACCATTTAAAACGCGTGAGGCGAAAAAAAACTGTTCAGCCGTTTGTCGTTTCGGTCGTGTCATCTCGTCTCGTCGCGGTGCGTCTCGGCAAGTAGGCCTATAAACATTTTTTGTTGTTTGCTTTTAAACCCCGTTACTTGAACCTTTCCTTATATATTTTTGCTGTTGTGTGGCAATTTTTTTATATTTTCAGGCAGGCATATTTTATTTAAAATATTTTTGACATTTTGCAGAGTGCCTGTCTGACAGTTCGATATGCGCAATGCGCATTGACGGTTAATGTTCTCTACCGTTTCATAAAAAATAAGTAATTAAATAAATAAAAGCTGAATAAAGCCAACCTACCCTGTTTATTCATTTATCTGAGTGTTTTAGGTTTTTACTTTGTAGAGGAAAAAAGTCCTGAATGAGAACGGGATCCCGTTTAAGGTGCTCTAAATAAAATAAAAATAAACCTTTAAAAATAAAAATAAAGGGAAAAGCTGACGAATCAGATTCGACTATGAAAATCCTTAGTTGAATACACCCCTAGTAAATAGTGCACGCCCCGAGTTCTTCCCCTAGTCTAGACCTCATGGCCCAGCGGACATTCAAATCCTCTTGCGCGGCACCAGAACCACTCGGTGACCTCCACACCAGCAGGTTGGAGAAGGGCCCACTCAAGAGGAGACGCCAGCCAAATTATGTACCAACCATGCAGATGCAGTACGTGCACGATCCAGCAGGGTCCCTAGCGGGCCACCGTACACCCAGTCATGTCTAGGCTGGTACGTTATATGATAAGGGAGCCTGTACTTTCTCTCCCATTGGGAATGAGGTCAACAACATTCATGCAGATGCCCAGCCCTAGAAGGCATGTGGCACAGCTAAGGTTGGAACCTCGGCTATGAGAACTTCGGCTATGAGTCTCATCACCATGAACCGCCAACACTAGTGAGCAAACAGACGTGACCAGCTCATACACCTGGCCATGACGTTTACGCATGCTGCCAGCGATTTACCATGACTTCATTTCTGAGAGCACATTCGACTCGTCCTTACGGCTCAGAGAGACTGAGCTGTTGTAAACAGCATGTTCTCGTCTTGTCTCATGTGGCTGGGGGTCAGGCTTCCTTGTTTTCCATGGTTTATTTCTGTCCCGATCTCTTTGGGTCTTTCTGACCCGCCCCCATCTCCCCCAGCCCCGCCCCCACCTCTCCCAGCCACGCCCCACCTCTCCCGGCACCGCCGCCGGCCCATTGGCGCTACCTGATCAGTCTGGCAGCCTCTGTGGGGTGCGAGGGTCAGGACGTGAGGTCGTGCGTAAGGTTGGTGGGTCGGGCCGTTAGCGCCCCAGAGTGAAGGCTGCTTCTTACTGGAGACTCGAGAAAATAGGGGAGAGGGCCAGAGCTGGAAGCGGCACCAAGCCCTTAACGTCCTGGGTCACGCTGTTCCGGGATCAGGGACACAGGCTGTGGTGCTGCCTTAAATTATGGACCAATTCTGGAGTTCCCAGGGGTGATGGTGGGAAAAACTTCTGAGCCTGAACTTTTTCTGAGCGGAGGGGGGATGTTAGTGTACCATATTTAGAATATTTTATAATTAATCTTTAAATTAATTAATTATAAATAAGTCAGGTAATCATTATAGTGAAATAAAAAACTAATTTCTATTAATATTCTGAGAAAATGCTGTAACCTAAAGATTTAGATTAGACACAATATGTTAAAAACAGGCATAATTAATTATTTATTCATTACTGTTAGTAAATTATAGGATACCAGACAACTCAAAGAAATTATGCAAATAAAGTTTAAAAGAATTACAAGTATTATGATTATAGTTAGTTTTTTATATATAAAATTTAATAAATATTTTGTGTTGGTTTATTAGGACATACATTTTGTGCTTTTGTTCATGTATTACAACTGACGCCGTAAGGCGGCCAGGATGAACCAGATCGTCTGACCACCTGTACCGGCTCAAAAAAAAACACTTATATTTCTGATAAAAATTTAACTTAATCAGAATAAAGATAAAATACTGAAGTTATCTTGCATCTACCTCTGAAGCTCTTCCGATGTCTGAAATACAGGCGGTCCCCGGGTTACGACGTTGATCCGTCGTAAATCGATTTTCGGTGTAAATCGGAACATACGTATATGTATGTACGTAAATAACGTACTATACGCAGTTATCCTATCCTAAAGCTAGCCTTTTGGCAAATACCTTTATCCATAGCTGCGTTTAACTAATCCTGACGCCACGCACACCAAACACCAAGTTCCGTTTACGACGCAGAACCATTTAGGTCCAAACAAAGCTTTATACAGTAAATGGGAGATGTGTAGTAACCACGAAAAATCGTAACTTGGGAACCTCGTAAGGATCATATTTCGGCCTCAAAACAGATAGCATGCGCGTGCGTGTGGTTTATCATTATGATTTGACGGATTTTTCCCCCCCTCAATTTTTTTTCTCGCGGACATGTCGGTACGCCGGAATTCCGGCGTGGCGCCTGAAAACTATCAGGCCTGAGTTCCACATAAGAACCCAGTCAGGTCATAGTAAGGTTCCATGGAACAGTTAGGTTCTATAGAGCAGTCATAGTCAGGTTCTATGAACAGTCAGGTTCTATAGAACAATCGTAGTCAGGTTCTATAGAACAGTCAGGTTCTATAGAACAGTCAGGTTCCATGGAACAGTCAGGTTCTATGGAACAGTCAGGTTCTATAGAACAGTCGTAGTCAGGTTCTATAGAACAGTCGTAGTCAGGTTCTATAGAACAGTCGTAGTCAGGTTCTATAGAACAGTCGTAGTCAGGTTCTATAGAACAGTCAGGTTCCATGGAACAGTCATAGTCAGGTTCTACGAAACAGTGCCCAGGATTGCGAGGATGCGTGTGTCAAACTTTGATGAGGACGGTCTGCTCCGCCCTCTTGATACTACCCTCGTGATGACCTCACGACATCACAAACAGGTGTCAAGACAATCAAAAGAAGACAGAGACCTTCGTTGAGGTCATTAGGGATGCTGAGAATCAGGGATCAAACAGAACCAGAACAGCTGCCAAAATCCACCCACGGCTCCAGTGGGGGGACTCTGGGGGGGGGGGGGGGGGGTGTCATGGTTACCGTGGCGATTGTTGCTCGAGAACACTTGCTCGCTGGAAAACAGGCTGAGAAACTATGTGCATGTGAAACAGGAACAAAAGACCTCCCTATGACCTATTAATTTGCTGATAATTAGAACCAAAAGCATGACAGAACTTCACTGCCAAGCCGAGACCGGAGCCAACGCGATGTTCGACCCACACGATGGCGTCGTAATCATGTAGCCGTGTGGTGTGTCCTCCGGAGACGACGATGACGTTGCGAAACACACCGTGCTGAGCTCACCATGGTACATTACCACGTCAAAGATAAGAATGTTCACCTGAGCCAATGTTTTGGGTGTGAACCCACCCTAAACAAAGATGTTTTCTCTAATGCCACACACACACACACACACACACACACACACACACACACACACACACACACACACACACACACACACACACACACACACACACACACACACACACACACACAACTTCAGGACACAGGCTTCTCGTCAGACTACTCAAGCTCAAGTGAGACCTTTCCGGAAAGTTCCAACAAAACCACTGCACTGCACTTTCAGTGCGTCCAGGGATCAGTCCATTGGCTCTCTGATAGACTCCGCCCCTCAGTAGGCCAAGCTTAGGATGAGTGACGGGTCTGAAATAAGCCCGGGGAAGATGAAGCTAGAACAGTGGCCGTCCTGATGTGACCCCTCTCGAGATTACACCAGGAGGAGGAGGAGAGAGAGAGAGAGAGAGCGAGAGCACAGTGCACACCCCTCACCCACCCACAACCCCCTGCTACCGAAGGTCCACTCGGTCAGGGACAAAACCGTGAACCATTAGTTCCGCATGTCAGCAGAGGAACTGTGGACACCACACGTACGCTAAAGGAACTCGACCTCTGACCCTCCAACAGAGAACAGTCAATGATTTCAGAGTCAAAAGGACAAAGGGAATGAATACGTAACCATGTAACTAACGTAAAAAGACTTTCTGAATGAAGGAGACCAACTTGTTCTGATCTGCAGTCAAAGAGCAGCAGAGAGTGAACTCTGGGCGGAGCCAAGGTCCAGCAGAGAGTGAACTCTGGGCGGAGCCAAGGTCCAGCAGAGAGTGAACTCTGGGCGGAGCCAAGGTCCAGCAGAGAGTGAACTCTGGGCGGAGCTAAGGTCCAGCAGAGAGTGAACTCTGGGCGGAGCTTGCAGTAATGTTGCTGTAGTAGAAGGACGTGGCAAAAAAACCACACACACACACACACACACACACACACACACACACACACACACACACACACACACACACACAAACGGATATATATTGAGTGTCTCAGTGTCCCAGCGCTCACCTGTGAGACCAGACAGGTCGTGGGCGTGTGCGATGGCGGAGGGGGCGGGGCCGGGGCACGGCGCTTCTTGCGGTCCATTTTGGGGGAGGTCCTGGAGAGGTTCATCACTGACTGCGATTGGCCCAGCGTATTGGGCCGCACCTCCACACACGGCCCGCCCACCACAGACAGGCCCTGGAAGAGAACGCACAGGGGTCACACACGCCGGCGGCCACTACGGTGTTTGCGCGTGTACGTGTGTGTGTGCGCGTGTGAGGCTCCCCCGGGTGCAGCGTGCTGCTGTGGAGATGCAGAGTGTGTGAGCAGTTCCACTGACACTGCAGTGTGGCAGGTTAAGTCTTTTCTGTCTTGTTTGAGTGCCCTCGACGCGGTTAAGCACTGTTCTGAGAACAGTCAGATAAGACACAGGTACAGTGTTGGTCAGGGAGCTCTGGGTGCTGGAACACTGGGGAAGAGCTGGACCATGAACACGTGAGAAAGAGAAGGAGAGAGAAGGAGAGATGGAGAGAGGGAGACGGAGAGAGAGAGAGCGACTGGGAGGTGTCCAGTGTGGTGTAAACTTTGTCGTCATCTCTGGGCCAGGGCACTCCGACCAATGGACGTCCAGAGTACCCCAAAGCTGTTCAGGAGACCGAGTTAAAACGTCTCACCATACAGGCGGGTGGCTCCTCGTATATTATACAATTAGCTTGTGACTACTGCCACCTAGTGGCATGGAGTTGAAAAACCAGCACACCATTAGCCTTAATTTGCAAGCAATGCATCCTTTCCTTAAGCTTCAAGTGAGAAAAAGTGAGAGGGTGTTGAAAGGAAAAAGTCCAAATAATTATACTATTCCACACTGTGACATCCACAACGATAACAGTAAGGTAGAAAAAGACATTCCATATACAAAAACCTTTAAATATTCCATATGCAAATATTTACATACTGCATATTCAAATATTTGAACACATATATTCAAACTCTCAAAGAACAATAAGACGTGTATCATTTGATCGATTTCAATCGTTTCCAAGCAACAGAGAGCCAATGACGGCGTGGGAACGGTGCGGTGTGTTAGCAACAGGGCAGAGGCACGCGAGTGTTAGTACTTACATTCACGCAAGTGTGTGTACCGTGCACAACACTACCATCAAGCTCATCCACGTCCTCAGAGCCAGGCCCGTCTGTCTGAAACAGGGAGGGTAACACTGGCACAGGGCGCAAACACACACCAGGCAGACAGGGGGCGCCAGACACACTTTACCCGGTTAGAACCGGTAAGAAATATATATTTAAAAAATGTTTCACTATAATATTTGATGGTGAAACAACACTTGAATATTTATTATGAACAACGTCCTCAGATGTTTCTGTATTATTAATGGACGATAGTTTGAAGCAGAGCAAAGCTACATGATGCACATTTCAAAAGTGAGCGTACTTTGGCGTCAACACAGAAGCTGTGTGTGTGTGTGTGTGTGTGTGTATGTATGTGTGTGTCCTTTACCTTAGACCTCCTGCGATTAAATTTGAACAATCCCAGAAGCCCCTTCTTCTCTGTTCCAGCTCTCTGCGAGGCAGACTGAAGAGACTCAACTGAAAAACAAAAGAACGTCCCTGAAACACACACACACACTCACACACACACACACACACGTACACACACACACACACACACACACACACACGTGTCCTCCCACACGTCAATATGATTACACACTAGCACACCAATACACACGATCTGCACACCTACAGACACTCACACACAATATGCAAAAATGCGAAACACACTCCAGAAATACACCAATAACAAGCGGAAAAGGGGAAACGCTCGTGCTGTAGGTTAGCGGCGGCTCTGCGGCGGCTCTGCGGCGGTTAGCGACACCCCGCGTGACCCTGGGAGAGGCTACCGCGTTCACGTGCTGGTGTTTGGATGGTGCGGTCCATGTGTATAAACCTGCGGCTTGTTTGGTGAAATTTCTATTTACGTATATGCAAGTTACCGGGTCAAGCATGTTTACATTTGCCGTTCCCATGAAACTCTCTTAAGGAACAGGTGCGTTTAAGGAGCGGCACCGTGAGGCTCACACCGGCACTGGCACGTTCGTCCACTAGATGGCGCCACGGTACTGCGCTGCTGCTAAGCCCAGGATCTTGTGCCAATCCTCAAAATGACATGGCAAGACTTCAGTGTGGTGGAGAGTGACCTGGCATGAGGAAGACTATGGTTCGTTAAGAATGGCTGAAGCATTTTCAGCAGCAGGACTAAGCTGGCAGGGTGCTGTTGGTGCTGATCTGAAAGGGCGGAGTTAATGCTGCCTAAGAGATAGGCGTCGGTGCTGGTCTAAGGAGAGCGGAGTTAGCGCGGCTCTAAGGAGGGCGGAGTTAGCGCGGCTCTAAGGAGGGCGGAGTTAGCGCGGCTCTACGGAGGGCGGAGTTAGCGCGGCTCTACGGAGGGCGGAGTTAGCGCAGCTCTAAGGAGGGCGGAGTTAGCGCGGCTCTACGGAGGGCGGAGTTAGCGCGCCTCTAAGGAGGGCGGAGTTAGCGCATTGGGAGTCTCACTGCAGGCGGTACCTGAGTGGTTGAGGGCAGATGAGGAGGCCATTTTAGTCTGGAGAGCTGGAAAAAGGACGACAAACAAACAGGTGGGACATTTAGTGCTCAGAGGCAAGAGGTAGGAGAGGGACTGATACGCTCAGGGCCTGCAGGAAGCAGTCTGTGGCTTGGGGGGGGGAGTGGCGAGAGGCAAGAGGGGAGTGGCCCACCCTCACGGGGAGGCGAGAGGGGAGTGGCCCACCCTCACGGGGAGGCGAGAGGGGAGTGGCCCACCCTCACAGCCGCTCCAGTGAAACGCGACCCTGACCGGCACTCTGTGAAGGTCAGCCACAGAACCCGGCGACTGCCCCTGGTCTCCTGATATCAACAGTGAGTTCGCCATATCTGGCAAGGAACAAAGAAAACTACAATACTGCTTAAACAACTCGGGTCAGAATATAGAGCCTAACCCCCACTGGCCAAACTGGTGGATTTATTTCCTGGTGTGGCGGGGGGGGCCTGACTGGAGGTGTGTGGACCAACACGGCTGGCTGTGTGCCGTTACCCAGAGTCTGGTCGTAGGCGTAGAGCTCCCGCAGTTCTAGCGAGGCGAGGGTCTGGTGCAGGTCCAGCTCGTGGGCGCCCAGACGGTCCCGGAGGAGGAGCACGTGGGCGGGGTCCAGCTCACACTTCTGGCAGATGATTGGCAGGAGAGAGAGAAGGGGCGTGGAGGGGCTGACCCGCACCACCGCCTTCTGGCCCCGGTGGTAGTTCACCACCAGACGCACCGTCTTCTGCACCACACACACACACACAGAGAGAGAGAGAGAGAGAAAGAGAGAGAAAGAGAGAGAGAGAGAGAGAGAGAGAGAGAGAGAGAGACTCCGCATTAGTTGCCTGGTGTTGGTGGAGTTCAGATGGTTTGGGCGGAATGATGGTGCAGATGTCTGCAGAGTGGCTTTTATTTTTGACATGAATGTGGGAGTCGAGGGGGGCCAGATGGTCCACAGACCCACAGACCTAGACACACACACACACACACACACACACACACACACACACATACACACCCTACACCCACACACACCCTACACCCACACACACCCTACACCCACCCTACACACACCAACACACCCTACACACATCTGCGCCTCGTTACAAAAATACCACAACTTCCCCATCCCGTAATTTCCAAGGCGACCACGCCACAGTTTATACACACGGCCTCCGCATCCGTACCAAACTTACTGCCATCACCATAGCGATGAGAAACTATCCCACCCAACTGAAAACAAATGGGGGAAAAATATATCAGATACCAACACACTGGGAGAGACTCCAACACTGGCTAGAGTACCACCATCACTCAGCGTCATGACGAAAAACAAACACCACGGAAATAACAGCGGCATGTGAGAACTAACTCGTGTATGTCAGCAACACCAGTATCTATTTGTGTATTTATGTTTCTGTGCATTTATGTCCATGGTTTCCTAGTGTGGGAAAATGGCAGACACACTCGAGCATTCTCACACACACACACACACACACACACACACACACACACACACACACACACACACACACACACACACACACACACACACACCCTCATATCAACACGTGTGGCAGTAAAGGGTCAGAGGGCGTCAGACTAAACCCCAGCTTCTCTTATCCCGCACGGTCCCACTCTGATACACACTTCAAGTTCAGCCTCATAAAACGTTACACCACTTCAGTTCTCAAGGACACACACTCATAAAAGGGCAGATACACAAAACACTCGCAAGGTCGAGACGCAAGGTTGAAATTCAGCACACCGTGAACTCCCGGTATCAGCATACCAGTATCGGTCCTGCTCCGTGAGGCAAAACACCTTTATTTTCAGTGTAAATACTGAGTGCGTACTGTTCTGTTGCCATGACACCAGCAGGCGGAGGTCAAAGCCCTGCCAGGATTCCCTCGCAGGGGGTCAAAGGTCAGGACGCAGGAAAAGGCTCGGGCGCCTCAGAGAGGGAGAGGCAGCAATAATGCATGGTAACTAAAGGTAAGGAGGCATTAAATATTCACCACATCGGGGGAAAGAGAGGCAGAGAGAGAGAGGCAGAGAGAGAGAGAGAGAGAGAGAGAGAGAGAGAGAGAGAGAGAGAGAGAGAGAGAGAGGGCAGGAGAAAGGACACTTGAGCAGGAGGTGGTCATGCTGATGTCATGATGGGGGGAGGTTCTCCGTCAGCAGGGTGGAGGTGCCCGTGTACCTGTGTGAAGGTGGCCGCCCGTCTCCGCTGCGTCTGCAGTCACGGCAACGCGCCACAACGCTGCGAAGCTCCCCCGCGGCACGAAGTCAGAGGCGGAAAACCAACGAGGCCGCGAAAACGAACAGATAACGAAACTACGCCAAAAAAACAAAACAAAAAACATGTCGGATGGCCTCCCGGGGATCAGCTCTGGGCGTGTCCCGCTGGAGCGTCGAGGACACCGGCTTTGTGCGAATTTGTTTGAAACAAAAGGGTCAACCGCGCCGAAAACACAGAGGTCTGTACCACACCAGACGTTACAGGCAGCGTCCGAGCAGGTCCGTTTCCCCCAGGACCATTAGCGAGGGGGGGGGGGGGGGGGGTGGTGGTTACTCTATCCCGTGGGTAAACGCCCACAGCACAGGGATCGCGTGACACCGCGGTGCAGCGTCAAAGGACAGGAGGAGACGGTGGACGGCGGTTTCACCGGGACGGGCTGGGACGAGGGGTTAGTCGGCCACGCGAGCGAGCCTCACCTCGGGCATTCTGGGAGGGGGTTTCCTGGCCACGCGCTCCTCCACCACGCGCTCCCTGATGAGGGCGCAGGACACGTTCAGGAGGCCCAGCAGGGCGTTGGGCTTGAAGGCCACGGGCTGGGCCTCGGGAGAGAGCAGCTCCAGGGTGTGATACGCCGGGTTCAGGTGGTGCTGACTGCACAGGTCCACCAGCAGGTCCATCAGAGCCTTCCTGCACAGGGAGAGAAGGAGAGGCGGAGGGGAGGGAGGGGGAGAGAGAGAGAGGGAGGTGCAGGGGGGAGGGGAGGAGCAGAGCTAGGGTTACCTGGTCTTTAGCACCAATAGAAAAACATGTAATTACACCATGTGATGCAGGGAGAGAGAGAGAGAGAGAGAGAGAGAGAGAGAGAGAGAGAGAGAGAGAGAGCGCTCTTCTTCTATTACAGGTGTTACAGAAAGCGGTAAAGTGAACATGAACACAGCTTTTAGCATCTTAAGATCTATGCCTGAAGGCAATTTTGGGATTAGATAATTGATTAGGCAATTTTGTGGTCAGATTATCAAGTTCCTGAGCAGAATTCAGCCTTTGCTGTTGTGACCAGAATGATCACCACATGTTTTTTCCTGGATGATGTAAATATATGCAAACGCACGATTATGCACATCCTGATTGTGATGAAATGTTACGTTTCCATGTTTCTCCAACTCTCAAGTGAATTTCCCGCTATTTAGACCCACGTGAACATTCCATATTGCGTGTACATGACGGACGTCCTCATCAAAGTAACACCAACCTCTGGTCGTAAATCGATTCTAATCCAGGCTCATCTAACCCAATTTGAAACGAATATTGTCTTTCATATATCGCAAGTCGTACATCAACTGCAGGATATAAATAACAGAAACGCAAGACGATATTCTGTCCTTATCATGAACCTCTGGAAGACATTTCTCCTCGTGGAGGTGAGAGAAGACACTGTTCTAGTTTTTAGTGCACCTGGACGCAACCTTATCTCCTGGATGTAAAAGTTCGTCAGCAAGCACGGAGGCTCAGATTCGTTCATCTCCTTCTCAGAACTCCGCTGCTACACAAATAGCCGCTCCATTCAGAGCTCATTGTTCGGCAGGAGGCTTTGATGGAGATGCACGTCGTGAGTCACCATCGCACACTAGAGCGGAGGGTTTGGGTCACCGCTCGCACGCCACGACACGTGATGCGCGACACCACTGTGATTGTGCGGATGTAACATTTGAACGCATTTAGAGTATTTTAAGGTTTTAAGTGAGCAATATGCTCTATACGTGCTTTAGCGCAGGACGCGGATCGTGCAGTCCTGTTTCACGCGAGACTGTAGTTACGTCATATTTTCCACTATTGCCAGTAAAGATATTTTTTTTCTTCTCACAATCAGTATGGGTAAGTCATCACCACAATTTAGCAAGTTTCTCAGCAAGGCGTCGCCCGCAAACCGACGAACGACAGAACACCCTAGAATACATTTCTTACGAATGATGGGTCGTTCATCAGGACACGCCCAGGAAGCCGACAAGGACGGCCGATTTGTTGACGCGGCCGTACCTGCCGTCCACGGTGACGGTGGTCTGGTAGCCGGTGGGCAGGGTGATGTGGAGGTCCACGGTTGGGCGCAGGGCGTTCTCCTTGTCATCCCTCCCCGGAGGAGCTCCGCCGTCGGGCACGGCGTTGCGGAAGACCCTGCGGGGTGCGGGCTGGGGGGCGGGCGGCGGCGGGGGGGCTCGGCCCTTCATTCTCTTCCTGGGACATGGGCAGAAGATGCAGGAAGGTCACATGACTGGTCACATGACATCGCTAAGCAAGTGCGGTATCAGTGTGAGGCCTGTATGTCAGGAGAGGCTGATCAAAAACACCTGGAAACCTGAACGATTTACCGCTGAGGTCACGGCGTCTCGGCTCCTGGAGGCGTTTTTGTTCTAGCACAGACTAAATTGACCCAGTCAACTCCTATTACAGTCCAGCTCTGAAACGGGCCATTACTGACGTTCCAGCCCAACAGATCCGCTAACACACTCGTCTCTTTCTGAAAGAACCCATATTCTCCCGGAACATCACGTGTGAAGCTCACAGAAGGTCACACCGCACACTCAGGCCCATATAAAACACCATGGCCTGGTTTGTGGAGTCCTACCAAGAGTAAAGCCCTTCCACAATAACACGACGTGAACGGCAGGTTACATCATGGAGTGC
>NC_135223.1:4881212-4953712 GCF_052324685.1 Brachyhypopomus gauderio
CGCGACGGAACAATCACGCCCCCTTCTCCAGGGAGACGGCAGGCCTGCAAACATGCCGACGTCGCCGTCCTGGGATCAATTACTGGCAGACAGCTGGGAGAGGAGCAGGGCTGGGAGAGGAGCAGGGCTGGGAGAGGAGCAGGGCTGGGAGAGGGGAGGTGCAGGGAGGCGCTCGACGGTGGACGCAGGTGGCAGAGAAGAATCACTGTGTTCCAGCACACGCAGCCTCTGTGAGCTGCTCGGTCGACTTAGAGGACCAGGTCACGTGACGCCTTCACACCCAACACTTCCAACACTTACACGTTCTGGGGAGCTCATGAAGTTCTCTATCTCTCTCTCTCAAACAGCAGCACCACTTGCAACAGGCAGCCGTTCTCGTACTCACACATGGTCGGAGAGATTCTAAAAAATCTTATGCCGTCGTTTGCAGCACACGCACTTTTACCCTCACGCAAATACCCCTAAAGCTGCGTTCACACCTGGCATCATCACACGTCCTGGGTGACTGGACCGTAAACAGGCAGGCGACACTAGCGCGAACGAGTTGCCTCCTCTCACAGCTGGCCCAAGGGACCGCGCAACTGGAACGCGAGGAAGGATTCTCAGGACGAGTCTGAAGGAGAACAAACGCTGCAGAAGAGTTACGTAGTAAATGTGCCGAAATAACGTAAGAAATCCGAGCACGAGTCGTCACCCGAGACGCATTCCAAATGCCAGCCCTAAACGACGCATTTCGCCAGTCTCTCGGGATCAGATCACCCGGTACGCATGCTAGTGCAACACGTTTACATGGCCTAAGAAACAAAAAAAAAAACCAACATTGAGATGAAGACGGGCAAAACCCATTTCGCACGCCATCCACTTTGATAGCTACGTCACAGGGAAGTATCCAAGCAACCAATAACATGTTGACAATGTTCACAATGGAGTTACATATTCCTTTAAAGCAAGTTTCGGTGCTTACAGGACAATGTTTCATGCGCATAGAAATAATCCCAATCTTTGGTGTATTGACATTGCTGTGGTTTACCAGTATTCTCTATGCTGTTGTAAGGTGTATTAAAATTGAACTGATTTAAAAAAATCTATTGTTTCTTACAGTAGCATCATCTGTGGAATTGACCAGATGTAAATGAAATGCCAAGTTAAAATGTTGTGCAACTATGTGTTTGTTACCATTTGTTAGACTTGTTTCATTTGGGCTCTTTGGCATTTAACAGATGTTATATCTGTGTGGGAATGGGACCAACCCGAGTCAAAGTCTGTGTTTAATGGCTTTTCGTTTCTCCCTGTTCCCAACTTATCACAAGTCATGTGACTAGATAGCATAAATGAAATGATTCCCTGGCATGCACAGCCTGTGAACAGCTGCTTTCCTAGGCCACGCCCCTCGGCCCCACGCCCTCCCGGACACGGTGAGCCACCAGGTGTGCCATCGCATGGCTGAAAGGGGGCGGAGTGATGGGAGAAGCCTGGGGGACAATGTCAAGGGCTGGGAGAAGAAAAAGCAGGAAGTAAACAATTAGCCTGCTCAACTGGGCGAACTGGGAATACACACCTGTCCCCCGTGGGGCCTCCACACCTTGCTGACATTAAGTGTGCATGCAGTCCCTGCTGCATTAGCACAGTTTAGACGCCCCGCAGGACCACAAACCAACTTCGTTGGCTTATCGATACAGGGCACAACAACCTCGGCGCTCTGCGTTGGGGATTTTTGGGAAGCAGGCATTTCTGTCCATTGCCCCGGCACGTTGAAGCGACCGTGTGACGTTATGTACAAGGTCCACTCCGCGTAGGCATTGGTGGTCCATCAGGCATTTTGAGATCATCAGCGCCGGCTGATTGGTTCTGTGGCGCTGGCTTAAGGGTTGGGTTTTGTTTTTTAAGTTGAACTTTTGTGTTTTTTAAGTTAAGTTGAATTACCTTGATTAGTTGACTTTAATTGATTTAATTAATACAGGGTACAAAAGGGTGCTCCTGTGTGCTGGGGTCACCACACCGCAGGAATTCGGTGTGACACGACCACACCGTGCTCCCAGGGCCTCTTTCATGGCCGAATGTCCTTTTCCGATGAGTAAAAGACACATGTGAGTGAGTGGGTGGTATGTCTTGCTCATGGGAGTGAATTATTTACTGCTGGTGGCCACGCCCACTCCCGGCGTGCCAGGACGACTGCTTGGTGGTTATTCCCCCCCCCCCCGTCGTCCAAAGCGAAAATAGAACGGCATTTTGTACCCTGCCACTCTGCCAAGGAAGGCAAACGCTCATGTTTCACTCCACGAGACATGCATTCATTTACGGAAAGAAGAGACTAAGTTTTTGAAACGCTGCTGAAAAGGGCCACACCTACAGTTTCGCTCGGAACAAATTGCGCCTGGTTCAAGATCATAAAGAAATCTGCTCCTGTAAAATAAAGAAGTGTTATTTTATAGTCTTTTGTTCACCGAGGTCTATTTCTGCACAGGAGGCGTGCCTCCCAGTTCCAGTGTGGGGTGTGGTGTGTGTGTGTGTGGAGGGCTGTTTAATGACACAATGTGGCAGGATAAGACCATCCGTTGTAAAGTCTATTTTCAGATGAAACAGCAGAATGGTGTATGAACCATGCACCCCCATATTTGCACAGGTTTCCATAGAGATCATAGGTTGATAACAGACAGTGGCTTTTATGGAGGGCAGGGGAGCCTTCCCATTGGCCCGGGAGAGAGAGACGTCTGGAAACAGGCTACGCACGTCGAAGGATGGAGCATTTCAACTGCGCGGAAGAACCACAGAGCTCAAGACAGGAAAATTGAATTAATAAGCAACAAGCCTGCACCAGTCTTTCCAATGCTGGAATTCTGAACAAGTCACCTTAGGAAATATGGTCACAATTTTCCTTGTGTTTTTTCTCCTTCCCACATAAAATGGAACTGCTGACAGCTACTCTGGAGTTGTTCAACATTCGGCCTTAAAGTGAAATGACAGAAATGACATGAACGTCAGCATGAATCCAACTGATCTGATTTGCCATTGATCAAACAGTGGTAATTATGAACGTGACCCAGCAGTCATTCTTGGGATGGTTTGCTTCTGGGTTTTGATGGAGAGCACGAGGTTCCCGACATCCAACACCTCGACAGCCAAAACACGCATGCAAAGCTGCCAGCCTTGAGCAGAGTGGTCCACGCTTCTTAATGAACTAAACCAGTTATTTTCGCAGGTTCAGCATGTTCCCAAACTATAGTGTCACTCTTCACAGAGTGGATCTCCTATACATGTACAAAGCAAGACTGGACGTGAAGGTCCTCGTTGACGTCTGAACAACACCAGCAGAGCGCACGCAAGCTGCCCGATTAGCGACGCTGGAGACGGCACACATTAGCTACAGACTGGCAAAACCTCCTCAAGAGACCAAGCCACAAGGTAAAGAAACCCTAAGGAGATGTGTTGAGGCAGCGCTCAAGCCTCAACATACGGGTCGGCACCGTATTTCACATTAAAGCCAAAAGAAACTTTCATTCGCACTGTTGGGATTCATTGATCATCAAGGGCCCTAAGAAGGACACGGCTTGCCACACAAGAAGGTTTGCTGGTGTTATCTTCAGAGATAGGACAAACACACACAGCTGGAAAAGACTAAACAAAAAAAAAACCAAACAAAAAACTCTGGTGTCTTAGTCAATGATTAGAAGCTAGCTGTGCTTTTGCTGCGTTACCCTCAAACCACATACGGGCTCCTTTAAAACACAGGCTGTAATTTTAAAAAGGGGGTCACCAAGTTACAGATCCAAGCATCCACCATCTCAGAATAAAGGCTTGTTCTGCACATTTCTGTAGGTTCTCCATCAGTTTAACATTAGCAAATTAAAAGGGAGATCCAGAGTAAAACTCAAATTATTCAGGCACTGTCAAACATGCATCACATGCATGACACGTGTGTATTAGGGACAAAAAGAAAAAACCCCGGTGTGCACAGCTCAGTGTTCCTGACATTAGCTCAAAGGTTTGCCCACTGACCAAACTCACTTTGCCTTGAGCTAGGGCGTTATGTAAGAGCCAATCTCACATGACCGTCAACACAAACCCATGCGTCTCCTGACCTGAAACAATACACAGCCATTGGGTACATTATCTATTCAGATCATAATTGTTACGTGATCAATATTAATGCAACATCTTTCGCAATAGTCAGACTCAGAGTCTCAACTTTCGGAATAAAACAGAAATGACACAAATGTATTCAATCCCTTTAAAACGCAGACACCGGGAAAGTCTCCTGAATTTATTGCTAATACCCTGACGCTGTGTCATAATCATGACATTCTTCAGATATTCTGGTATAATATTCCACATTGGCAGACTTTAAATAAACCTAACTGGTTAAAGCTTCTGCTATGGAATGGAGTCTGATTACATCAAACAACAAGGGACAGGGGACACAAAGTTCACCGTTGTCCTGTCAGAGAGGGCAGCTCTTAATGGCAGTAGAGCTATTCTATACACCTTTCCGCAAGACAGAAACGTTTACTAAATGTCATACGTAGTTCTTCAACTACACATACATCCTAATTTTTTGCAACAACTTTGCCTGTAAACCTGATCATCAGTTAAACCAGAGAGGTGTACCATGTAATGTCTGACCCATCAATCATTTTCATATCTGTTGCAGTGTCATTTGGGGTGACCAGCCGCCTTGTCCTGAGGAGATAGCATTCAGACATCTTGATATTTCAGTCCAGTCATAGCCTATATGACGGGTTTAGGCATTAAAAAAACTTTTAGTAAAGTAAGTAGTTGAGTAGACCTTCTTCAAAAGCGCTTACCCTATGGGGGGTCTTGTGCTCAAATCCATAATTTGGCAGGGGAGTCGTCAGTGATTAGGACACATCCGCTCGTGTCCTCAAAGCTTCAAACACACCTGGCGGATGCCAGTCAATGTCGGTTGATTCTAACACCACCTACACGAAAGGACGGGAATGAAAAACGGTGTAAACACTTTCAATATCTTCAAAATATAACGGTAGAACATGTCTACTTTATCGACGCGTCTACTTTATCGACATGTTCTACCTCAGAGCATATGAATAGTGTTACGTAGCTTAATTGGCTTAGGATATGTCTTAAGAGATGAAGATATCGGTGACTTTGTTCGCCATGCACATTTTTGCACTCCAAAACAAAACAGTTACACTTTTTTTGTTTGTATAATACACTTGAAGAGCGTGTTGAACACTTTTACAAATATAAAGCTGTCAGAGTTGACAACAGCCATGATTTGTAGTAACACAACCTGGCGTAACGGTGAAGGACGCAGTAGCCCTCACGGGACAAGTCGACGGGACACCTCGCTTAAAACTTCGTTTTAATAGAAATAAAACAAAAAAACCCCCAAAATAAACCAAACAACGCTACACTACGAAACCTTATTCAGAAAAGAGCAGTGTTGCCCCGTTAAACTCGCGTTTCGCCTTATCCCACTGATACAACACCTGCTGGAATCAGAGGCGAACGCGGAGTTACTTTGTGTCGGTGGAGATACTCACACGGGTCGGCGGGTTTCATCTCCATTCGCTCCGCGCTACAACAAGTTCGTCCGGGGACTCAGTAGTCCGTCCACCGCCGCTGCGCCCGTTCAGTCCGCGCCCGCCCTCGTCAGCACGGCCATGTCAATCAGGACAGAGCGGCCAGCAATCACGACACCGTGCTCCACACCGCCGGTCCGGTAGGTCTGTAAACCCGCGTCCGTCTGCACACCGCTGGTCCGGTAGGTCTATAGACCTGCTGTAGAGCGATAGCGAGACTATTAATGGGATTTGTTATACTAAAAATACATGTGTTGACTCGAAAAGGCTCGTAACTGTTATTTACTCGAACGCGACAGTTTATGTAGATTTAAATAATATGGTCTAAAAAAATAGAAAAAAACTGCGAAGTATCTCTCCGATATTCAAAATTTAAAAAGTAATTGCTCCCAGAATCCTTTGCATTAGATAGTCATAGATCTTCGCTGTGATTGGCTGACCATCGTCCAAAGTCCCGCCTTTTTTCCATATATGGGCATTGCCTGGACACTGAAAGACAAATAAAGAAATAAGCAAGACTGGAAGTAGCCAGACTGTCGTTTATTTATTTGCTCACATCTTCTTACTTACACCACCAAACTTTGGGAATATTCTTTGGACTTCTGCCCTTACATAAGCCTTTCAGCTGGAGGAGCCTTTCAAGCTCGGTTTCAAATAATGAAGAACACAAAACTAATGAATTCCTATAGCCACTCGGTCTGAATGATGACTGGTCCTCGGGTTATATAATGAATAATCATGAGTTTATTAAGTTTAGAACTATTTCATTGCTTTATTAATTGAATTAAATTAAACAATTAAATTTTACATTAGTTTTGTACATCATTTGAAGATGATTCCAGGATTAACTGCAGTGTACTAGGGCAAGATAGAGATATTAAAAATTGTGAAAGCGAAGTACACAGTTTACAGAATAAGTTTCCAGAGAAACAATATTTTTAATATCTGTACGCGTGTACATCTCTCTCTCTCTCTCTCTCTCTCTCTCTCTCTCTCTCTCTCTCTCTCTCTCTCTCTCTCTCTCTCTCTCTCTCTCTCTCTCTCTCTCTAATCCATCGTCATGGCCACTAGAGGTCACTGTAAGCGAACGTAAAGAATTAATTTCATAGCCAAGATTGGTCATCTCAGAGCTTGCCGTTTTTTCACTTTTGAGTTTGTCTTTAAAGTGGTCAAAAATTTATCACCAAACTGCATTGGCAAGCAAACACACATGACCACTTCCTCATTCTTAAACGTGTGTACGTGTCTGTGTATGTGTGTCTATATGTGTGTGTGTGTCTATATGTGTGTGTGTGTGTGTGTGTGTGTGTGTGTGTTTTGGGAGGAGCTTTTCAGCTTTTTTTCAACAAGCAGTTGGTCATTAGAGATGGTCTACGGTCATCCTATGTCAAAAGATCAATAGAGCTAAAAGACTCTTCTTTAAAGTAGTCATTTCTAATACTGATGTTTGGTATACTGTAAAACTGAAAATGCATGTCTGAAGATTACCGTAAATGACATTAGAAGTCTATGTTAGTAATAACAGATAGTCTGGTTATTACTTTTTATGTTGTTTTCTATGTATTTTTATGTCATGTTTTTTTAATGCTTGAAATTCCTCCCAGGAAGAAAGTTCCCTCTGTGCTTTGGGGTGATAAATCTACCCTTCTAACCCAAAACAAAACAACAAGACAGTATTGGTGGACTGAAATGCAAACGAACCACATTTTTTCTACCTCCGGTCTCCTTGGTCCAATGTTGCTAAGTCTTGAGTTTTGCATGTGTGAGAGTTGAACCTTTAGCTGGATTAAAAATAGTGCTTTTGTGATTCAGGGTTCTGACGGTGGAGTGAAGGACCGCCCCAAAAAGAGCAACTCAGCCCCCACGCTTAAAAGAGTCTGCAGTGCACTACCACCCTGATTTGCCTGTCATCTCTTCTGCAATTAGGCATGGAACAGACACGTAAGTACATGAGAGCTGTTTCAGTCTGGCCTGCTGTTACACCCCTGCAGTGGGTCGTGATGATAATTATTCTGTTTCCAGGAATTCTGAGAAGTTTCTAGCACTTTTTAAACATGTCAAGATGATGAAGAAGAAACGTGCATGTTTTAACGATACTGATGCTGAAACTGATTCGCGTTGACAGTAACGCTTTTATCACGTGCTGTGTCTTTGTTCCAAAAATGCTTGGTTTTCATGCATTCGTTTCTCCTACTTTTAGTCTGTGTAAAGCAATTTTCAAACGTAGACCATATCCGTACTGGCCAGCAGATGGCGTAGCAGCACAAAATTCAACTTCCCCATTAGTTACGGTATAGTGAGTGAGGAAGGAACTGTCACCAGCTCATCAGTTATAATCTCTTTGTAAACAGATAAGCACATCCTGTGGGTTTTGCATTTCCATCCTAAATGATTAGTCACCGTCCAAATGTTTCATGCCTGGTTGTAACAAACGAATACGGTCTGTTTTATCCCTAAAACATCTCGTATCTCATCCTCTGAGATATGCAAACCCGCTGCTTCAGTGATGTAAAGATGTGGCTTGATATGAATGCATTACTCAGTTGTGCTAATGAGAATCGCTTCTTGTCTTTGTGAAGCGAGTCCCTACAATGACTACTACGACGGCGCCGACGACGACATACACGCGCCGTGCAACAACGGCAACGTGAGAGCCTTCAGCCATGTCTTCATCCCCACCCTCTACAGCATAGTCTTCATCGTGGGCACCATCGGCAACGGCCTGGTGGTGTGCGTCCTGGCCAAGTACCACAAGAGGTCCAACATGACGGACGTGTGTCTCTTCAACCTGGCGCTGGCCGACCTGCTCTTCCTCGTGTCCCTGCCCTTCTGGGCCCACTACGCCGCCATCGCCGAGTGGACCTTCGGCGGGTTCGTGTGCCGTGCCGCCACCGGCTGCTTCCAGCTGGGATTCTACGGCAGCATCTTCTTCATGATCCTCATGACGGTGGACCGCTACGCCGTCATCGTCCACGCCCACACCTCCTTCGTCGTCAAGCACCGGACCGTGAGCTCGGGCGTGGCGCTGTCCGGGTTCTGCTGGGCGCTCAGTCTGGGGGCCTCGCTGCCGAGCATCATCTTCTCCCAAGTGAAGAACGAATCCAGCGGCCTCACGTGTAAGGAGGAGTACCCCGACGGCTCGAAGTGGAGGGAGTTCGGCTGGGTCCAGCTCAACGTGCTGGGTCTGGTCCTGCCCCTCTCCGTCATGGTGTACTGCTACTCCCGCATCATCCCCACCTTGATCTCCATGAAGTCTCAGAAAAAGCACAAAGCCATCAAGCTCATCCTGGTTCTGATCTTGGTCTTCTTTTTCTTCTGGACACCCTACAACGTGGTCATTTTCATGAATTTTCTGCAACGCTTGCCCATGAAATGGATGTCCTCCTGTGAGTGGCACAACGACATGTCCATGGCCATGCAGTGGGTGGAGACCCTGGGTTTCTGCCACAGCTGCCTGAACCCGATCATCTACGCTTTTGTGGGCCAGAAGTTCAGGACTTTGGTCGTGAAGATGCTGAAGCAGTGGTTCCCCGTCTGCTTCAGCAAGTGCAGGACCATCACCAGCCAGCTGTCCGAGAGGAGGAGCTCCACCTACTCGCGCTCCTCGGAAATCTCCACCACGAAAATCATTTAGCTGCAGCGCGCTGAGCTGAGCACTTCACGAGGAGGGGGGGGGGGGGGGGGGGGGGGGGGGGGGGGCGGAGCGTGTCTGCGAGCGTGCGTGCGAACGAGCGTGCGTGCGTGCGGGCCTGCGACCGTGACGTTCACGCCAAGGAAACCATAACTGCAAAATGTACTCAGAATAGCGTCGCGCCTTATTGCCTGGTTTGGATGTTCTGCGACTTGCACGTTGTCCCGTTGTTCATGAGATGTTTTACGTGCTCTTTACGCTTTTGTTCTCTGCGTGGGTGTCCTGTGCGTAGTTTAGCAACTGAATTTTGCAGTAGAAACGAATGTAAGTGATCGAGACTTCAAACGTACTCAGAATTAAACTCTGGGGATGGCAGTGTGCGTCTTGCACGTTTTGGCAGCTAAGTTGTATCTTGTTTACAATGTATAAATGAATGTCGATATGAATCATATGTATTAATACTACTAAAGATATTATGTAAAATAAAGCTTTGAAAATGAAGAATCATGCATTTGCTATATATTTTTGGTTTTGTGCATTTCATGCAATTGTAATAAAGAATCGCCTTGTTAGATGCAAAACTGTTAGAATGTATATTTTTGCAAGGGAAAGTCTTACAGGTGGCTTACGTGGATTTTCTTTGACCACCTGATACTGACATACATATGTACACACATCACCTTTGGAAAAGTCACAATTAATGAAGAATGGTTAGTGTGAACGTGCAGTGTTGAGAATGCAACCGCCGTCCTCTGTGTGGGAGACGAAGCCTTTCTAAGAAAGCTTTTTAAAAAAACACCCGTTTTTCTGGTGAAGATTTTACACAATACACAAAACAATTGAGAATCAGTAAAAACTCCTCTGTATGAACTCCTACTAAGTTTCAGAGTGACTGGCCAGTCACAGGCGGCCGAGACCGAGGAGGTTTCTGAAAGAAAGAAGATTCATTGTGCCATCCGGACCTCTTCTTACTGGAAGGCTGTGCACATTCATTGCTGGCGTCCTGCGCATGACTTCTTAGAAGCTCCTAAATCTGCACGGGTTTGCTACTGCTGGTGTCATCCACCCGGCCAAACGACCCGCGTACTCCCCTGTGACTAAGTATTAATGGTGACATGAAAAGACGGTGTGACCCACTGGGTGTGCGGAGACGTCGGGAGGCCCCTTGACTGTTGGATGCTTGGCGCTGTGTTTTAACAGTAAGCCCGTGGGTGGGGGACCTTATCCACTTCAAAACAGAAATACGGCGTAACGCTGACTGAGTCACGCGGTCTTATCGCTGCTGGGATTTCTGCAGTGCATCCACACGGTGTTGACGCGCAGAGGCAGGAAGTCTCACCTCGACCTTCCCCTGTACATCAGAGGCATGCAAAGAAGCGCACACACGCGCGCACACACACACAAGCACAAAAGCACACTCATACAGGCTTTTTACAGGAAATTTGCTTGAGGTAACATTCAAGAAAAAGACAAAGGCGAAATGCATTTGCCTCAGTCGTGAGCACACACAACTCCAGGGACACCAGTCCCAGCTCCTGACAGGCAGTTTTCTCCACTATGGAGGATGGTGCGTACACAGAAAGGTAAACAACACTTTTCTCTCTCTCCCAGCCTTACTACCTTTGTATCACCTACCACTGAATCAGTTTACAAAGGGATTTTAGCATTTCTGGCTGTTTACAACTTTCGTCTGGGCTCCTGAGGACCTGGTGGAAGCCACAAGGTTAATTTGTACTACAACAGGAACTCCAGTCAAACCACAGTGATAAATGGATGTTAAGAAGCAGAGAGGTGGTGGGCTCTATAAAGGGGCTGTGGTTAGCTGGGTGTCAGGAACACGCGAGCTCTCTGCATGGCAAGGTTCCTCCGAGTAAATGCTGTGGTCGATATTTCTACAGCTGTGGTCCACATTCAAAACAGCTGGGTGGTTGTTGTTGTTTTGTATATTGGTCCATCCTCATCCCTGGACGTGTGCTTGGGTAAGGAGCGCGAAACTGAAGAATAATCGCTAAGATCCAGTTCAGACTAACACTAGTGGATTTGCTGAGGAAGACAGCCGTATCATTCTTGTGTCAAATATTATAATAATTATTCATGTTGTAAATATCATAATGATATCACAGTTCCAAGTGGGCAGTGTTTTTGTTTTTAATTCAACACAGTTTAAAAAGGGCTTAGATGTAATACAGTGCAAATGTAAGGGTACAGACTATGACCCATACATTTTGTTTTAAATATATAAAACTCATCTTAAAGACAGCAAAACAGATTTTTAACAGGAAAATTATTAATTAAAAAACCTTAGTTTCCGTAATAATTTGTACCAGGACACATTTAGTAAGCAATTTCACAGCCAGTTACCCATGTGACATGCTAGAAAACTCTCAGCATGCTACGAAACTCACTTTCCTTAGCTCAGATAACATAATAACTGCTGTCATTGTGCAGCAAATTACTGTTTGTTAAGTATTTTTCCTACAAAGGAACAAAAATATTCCTCTTGGTGGCTTCTGTGTTCAGTGACTCTGTCGTGTGTGCTGTCGAGTTAAACACACCGCGGTCACATTGGAATTAGCCTCCCAGCTGTTCGTTTCTGTGTTCACTGTGCCAACGATACGCTCCCGTGATTCCTGCAGCACGTAACTGGAACATGTCGCATTTCAACCCTGGCTTTCTTTTGATTTGTGTTTTTGCACCTATTAAAGTCTGTTTCTCTTTATGGCAGTGCAACTATGGATACAACATTTACGGACAACTATTATGGGTACAACACGGAACCCTGTACGACGGTCTCGCTCCTGAACCGCTCCGTCGTGTCCACCACCTTCTTCCTGGTCTTCACCCTGGGACTTCTGGGAAACGGCATGGTCCTGTGGGTCCTGCTCAAGGTGATGCGTGTGCGGAGCATGACGGACGTGTGTCTGCTGAACCTGGCCCTGTCCGACCTCCTCACCGTCCTCTCTCTGCCCTTCTGGTTACTTTACAGTCAGGGCTGGCACGCCAGGGCGGACGGCGTCTGCCAGGCCATGGCAGGTGTTTACCACCTCGGTTTCTACAGCAGCATCCTGTTTGTGACGCTTATGAGCGTGGACCGCTACCTGGCTATCGTGCACGCCGTGGCCACCCCCGGCGCCCGCACCCTGCGCTATGGCATCGCCACCAGCGTGGGCGTCTGGGTCGTCTCGTCCTGTGCCGCGCTGCCCGAGGTCATGTTCTCCAGAATGGTGAGCGAGGACAATTCCACGCAGTGCCAAAGGATCTACCCAGCAGGCTCGGTGCTGGTCTGGAGACTGCTGAGGAACTTCGGGGAGAACACGGTGTGTCTCTTCATCTCGCTGCCCATCATGATCTACTGCTACGTCAGGATCCTGCTGGTCCTGCGGAGGACCAGGAACTCCAAGAAGGGCAGAGCCATGAGGCTGATCTTCGCCATCGTGGTCATCTTCGTCGTCTTCTGGGTGCCGTACAACGTGGTCGTGTTTCTGGACACGCTGCAACAGCTGGACATCGGCGCGACCTGCAACGCCTCCGTGCTGACCAAAGCTGCCATAGAGGTGACCGAGATCATCGCGCTGACCCACTGCTGCGTGAACCCAGTCATCTATGCCTTCGTTGGAGAGAAGTTTAGAAAAGGCCTGGCTAACAAGTGTGCCAAATATTTACTCTGTGCAAAGATCTTTCATTCAGTACCAATGCATTCAAAGGTCTCAGACAATGAAACATCTAACACACCTTTGTAATCTGTATTTTAAGCATGTAATATAAGCATATAATTTTTGTTTTTACCAGTTATTGAATGTTCACTTGCAGGACACAGAGTCTGAGATGATTTTTGTTCCATAATTGTGTATGGAACACCATTATCATATTTTCACTGAGGACGAATGTGAATTTTGACAATAATGAGATCTTGCATAGCCTGTCAGAACAATCTCTAGTCTTCAGTCTTCATGTCACTGGTTGTCTGGAAAACCACATATTAGATTAATAGATTAATAGATTTTTCAACGTTTTCTAACTGAACATAGATGGCCGGAAAAAGATGGTGTGTAGACTCTGTGATGGACTGATACGGCCTGCTTTGCTTACAGCAGGGCTGGTGATTTGTGGTTTCAGGGTTTGTGGGCGTTCAAGTGTTTCAGTGCAGGGAGGGAGTGACGTGATAGTGATCGTTTGGAGTGTCTTTCTTCTCCAAGAGTAAGCAATGAAATACAGCTGTGAGCTGGCTTAAAAGCAGACAGGAACCTGGGCTGCAGAACCCAGGCTGTAGAACCCAGGCGGCAGAACCCGGGCTGTAGAACCCGGGCTGTAGAACCCAGGCTCTAGAACCCGGGCTGTAGAACCCAGGCTGTAGAACCCGGGCTGCAGAACCCAGGCTGTAGAACCCAGGCTGTAGAACCCGGGCCGTATCAGTGCAGCTGATAGTTGGGATGTCATCTGTAACACAGCAGAGCGGGAGAATTAGTGGATGAGCTGAGATGGAGCAAAACCATAAACACAGGTGACAGATGAAGGAATAAATGGCCAGGTGAAGGCAATCAGTAATCACAGTGTGTGTGTGTGTGTGTGTGTGTGTGTGTGTGTGTGTGTGTGTGTGTGTGTGTTTATAACAGTCAGCATGTCTCCCATAACATTATAACATCTGACAACCAAACACAGATATAGTCGGTGACAATATAAATAAACCCATAAAGATAGGCATGAATTGACCTATCCTCAAAATTCCCTTTGCACGTGCCGTGTTTTTTGGTTGCAGGACGAGGTAGTAGTTTAGGCCTCAAAAGCCACGAAACCACACAAAGTTCAAGTTTCGCTGCAGTGCATCAAACTGCATGTGCAGGATTTCCTGCCTGTGGCACTTTGTTCTGAAGAACCTTACAGTAAGACTGCAAACGCAAAGAAGCATTTGGAGGATGATTCTTGGAGGAAGTATAAAAGAAATGTACAATACTGCATATTTAACAGGAACGCTGTTCTGTTGTTGTAAATGTGAAAGAAATAAAGTTTTGTTTCATACATATCTGCAAGTATTATTTAGGTTGTGACTTCTTTTTGCAGAAACGGCAAATCAATGGCCACCGGGTCATGGCACCAATTTAAGTACTCTGAGAGAAAACTTCTATACTACACAGCCGTGACTACTGTTTACATGGGCATCCATGTCACAGATGTCAGTGTAAGAAAATGAATGGAGCTCTTATCTCTGTCAAAAATACAGACTTCCTCTTTGAGGTAATTAGAGATTTGATCAACGTTACTGTGAGGATCAGAGACCACATTATGAGACAATAACTCCCACAATGTGTGTCAGCAGGATGTCGCAGTCAAGACTTTCGTCAGAGTCTGTCATGTGTAGCTTTGCCCAGGCTTTTATTGAGCTCACATGACACAGATACATGAGCTTAAAAACAGCACCAGATCACCTAATCGTCAAGGACCCAGATTAGCAGGTTCTGTGTTTTAACTTGCGAGGCCTCCAGGACCGAGGCCTCCATGCGCTGCTGCACACACCAGGGCAGATCCGGCGTGGTAGCTCACTTCCTGTCTGAGTGCGTCGCCTTCAACACCAACACTGATCTAGCATCAGGAAGAATTAAAATGCGTTCCATAAGAGGTTATACATATATGTTCCATAAAGAACATCAAATCATGACTCATCTGACCACAGAACAGAGTCTTCCATTTTGCCACAGTCCATTTTAAATGACCCCTGGCCCAGTGCAAACATCTGAGCTTGTGGAGCTTGCTTAGAAATGGCTTCCTCTTTGCACTGTAGAGTTTCAGCTGGCATACATGCGTAGAAACACTCTGTATGCGACATGGTCGGCAATACTTCGTAAGAGAGGAAGTGTAGGCTTAGGATTTTAAACAAGGGAGGGGAGATGGTAATGAGGAACAGGTGTGGAGTTTTCCAGCAATCACACCACCAAACATCTCCCAGCTAGCTCAGCTACAAAGAGCTCAAGAAGAAGATGAGACGTCAGGTCTCGTCCACCATAGATGTAGGCTGGGGGAAAATGGTCTATTCCTGCAGTGGCTCTTTTGAGTTCAGGGGATGGTGTTTACACACACTGGATGAAGGATGCAAACTAACCTTTACAGGTGAACATAATGTGACCTTTTCTAAATGTCTCAATGCACAACTGTTCAATGTTTCAGTACTTTTTGCACAATGTGCTGTTCTCTAACAAGGAGAGTTTGATTCATGAATCGCCCAATACATTTCCTGGTTCAGTTAGAATAGGTATTTAAACAATCCTTCTCATCATGCTGTCCACATTTTGACATCATGACAACAAAACAATACCTAACAACAGATCAACTGTACCTCGCCATTATGAGCCTTCAAACAAGACGTTCTCAGACGAAGGGGCCACTGAGCTTAGAGAGTCACAGAGTATCATCAGCAGGTTGATAGAGATACACGGGGACTCAAAGAAAGGCGTAGAAGTGGACGTCCTTTGGCCACGTCCCACACCGATGACCGCTTCATTGTTAACAGTGCTCTATGGAACACACAACACCAGGCACATTTAAGTGAGGTGAGAGGCAGCCAAATGTCACATCAGACCATTTGAAACCATTTACATTAAAGGTGTCGTCATCTTACATGGGCCAGAGAGCATTTTACGCTGGACGAGGGACCAATGGGCATCAGTGCTGCTCACTGATGAAAGTCGATTCAGAAATTATGGCCACCGGTGATGTTGGAGACGTCAAGCAGACGCGCTCACGCTCTGCATCAGACACTGCTGTCACCAGACAAGCCTGTGGTGGTGGTGGTGGTGGTGGTACAGTGTGGGCAGGTGTGTCTAGTCAATACAGAACTGCCCCACACTTTGTGACAAGTCTACATTATCTGAATAACATCATTAATCTAGTCATTGTGCCTCTGCATGAACAATACGAGTTTAATTTCATCTTAATGGATGACAGTCCTCCAGCTCATCGAGGTCGCATCATTAATGGCTGATGGAGAGTTCCTCAGATGGATGAAGTTCCTCAGATGGATTGGCCTGCACCTTCTGCAGACCTGAATCCTACAGAAGACCTGTAGGATCTGCGGAGAAAAGACTCGTGTAGAGACTCGTAACCACCCTTCAAGTTGAGTGGGAGCCTCAGCATTCAATAACTCGACTTGTGAACAGCACAAGACGTTGTCCAGCTGTCATCGATGGTCAAGGGCACATGAGCAGTTATTGAGACATTGACATTTTTTGTTGGGGTACACCCACCACCATATTGGTGGGTTTTGTTTCGATAAATAGTTTGAGATGAGGAAATAATCGATGCATGCTTTTACTTAAATGCCCTACTTTCATGATAATAATACCACTGAAGCGTGGACGTTTTGTGTTTTCCATAAACCATCCCTAATGTTTACTGAGTAGTGTATGTCTGACAGGCGAAAGACAAGAGGAGTTAATGATAACATGCAGAATTAAATAATAGTGACCATCGGGGAGTCACCAAGTCTATGACCTGATTGGTTCCTTGGCCAGTGGCCAGGCAGGTCAAAGATAAGGTGTGCCAATGTGAATTGAACATCAGACAGACCTTGAAGCACTGCTGATCACACCTTGACAATGCCATGGCTTTCAAATGTTTACACTTTAGCTATCTGAGCATTCAATTCGATATGGTTTTCTCTCATGTATTTCTGCCATTGAAACTGTCATCCTTAGCTGCCCACACACTCTAATGTCTATTTTATTTCTCTGTGGTTTTCTGTTTCCCACTCACACCATTAAAAATGTTCCAAAATTGGGTTACAATGGGTTCTCTCTCTGTTGTATGAGCTCCTCCAGTTCTGTCTGTGTCATTCTGTTCTCCAGTTCTGTCTGTGTCATTCTGTTCTCTACTTCTGTCTGTGTCATTCTGTTCTCTACTTCTGTCTGTGTCATTCTGTTCTCTACTTCTGTCTGTGTCATTCTGTTCTCTACTTCTGTCTGTGTCATTCTGTTCTCCAGTTCTGTCTGTGTCATTCTGCTCTCCAGTTCTGTCTGTGTCATTCTGCTCTCCAGTTCTGTCTGTCATTCTGCTCTCCAGTTCTGTCTGTGTCATTCTGTTCTCTAGTTCTGTCTGTCATTCTGCTCTCCAGTTCTGTCTGTGTCATTCTGTTCTCTAGTTCTGTCTGTGTCATTCTGTTCTCCAGTTCTGTCTGTGTCATTCTGTTCTCTAGTTCTGTCTGTGTCATTCTGTTCTCCAGTTCTGTCTGTGTCATTTTGTTCTCCAGTTCTGTCTGTGCCATTCTGTTCTCCAGTTCTGTCTGTGTCATTCTCTTCTCCAGTTCTGTCTGTGTCATTCTCTTCTCCAGTTCTGTCTGTGTCATTCTGCTCTCCAGTTCTGTCTGTCATTCTCTTCTCCAGTTCTGTCTGTGTCATTCTGTTCTCCAGTTCTGTCTGTCATTCTGTTCTCCAGTTCTGTCTGTCATTCTGCTCTCCAGTTCTGTCTGTCATTCTGTTCTCTAGTTCTGTCTGTGTCATTTTGTTCTCCAGTTCTGTCTGTGCCATTCTGTTCTCTAGTTCTGTCTGTGTCATTCTGTTCTCTAGTTCTGTCTGTGTCATTCTCTTCTCCAGTTCTGTCTGTGTCATTCTGCTCTCCAGTTCTGTCTGTCATTCTGCTCTCCAGTTCTGTCTGTGTCATTCTGCTCTCCAGTTCTGTCTGTCATTCTGCTCTCCAGTTCTGTCTGTGTCATTCTGTTCTCCAGTTCTGTCTGTGCCATTCTGTTCTCTAGTTCTGTCTGTGTCATTCTGTTCTCCAGTTCTGTCTGTCATTCTGCTCTCCAGTTCTGTCTGTCATTCTGTTCTCTAGTTCTGTCTGTCATTCTGCTCTCCAGTTCTGTCTGTCATTCTGTTCTCTAGTTCTGTCTGTGTCATTCTGTTCTCTAGTTCTGTCTGTGTCATTCTGTTCTCCAGTTCTGTCTGTGTCATTCTGTTCTCTAGTTCAGTCTGTGTCATTCTGTTCTCCAGTTCTGTCTGTCATTCTGTTCTCCAGTTCTGTCTGTGTCATTCTGTTCTCTAGTTCTGTCTGTGTCATTCTGTTCTCTAGTTCTGTCTGTGTCATTCTGTTCTCCAGTTCTGTCTGTGTCATTCTGTTCTCTAGTTCAGTTCTGTGTCATTCTGTTCTCCAGTTTAGCATGTCATTCTGTTCTCCAGTTCTGTCTGTGTCATTCTGTTCTCCAGTTTAGCATGTCATTCTGTTCTCCAGTTCTGTCTGTGTCATTCTGTTCTCTAGTTCTGTCTGTGTCATTCTGTTCTCCAGTTCTGTCTGTGTCGTTCTGTTCTCCAGTTCAGCCTGTGTCATTATGTTCTCCAGTTCTGTCTGTGTTGTTCTGTTCTCCAGTTCTGTCTCCTGTTCTGTCTGTGTTCATCATTAGGAGAACTTGGTTTCTACTTGGTTCCTAGTCATTCTGCTCTTTTAGCTTTTGCCTTTTTTGCCGTATTGCTTTTTTTGGTCTTGTTGTGCTGTCCAGGGTCCACCAGAGGAACCAAAGGCTTCCCTTTTTGAGTCTTGGTTCCCCTCAAGGTTTCGATCTCATACTCTTAGATTCAAAAGGTTAGAAGCCTCTGAAATGCTTTCTGACATTTGTACACATTTAATTATGGAGCACTACCAAAACACACCGATACTGCATCTGCCATTTTTACTGCTGACTAATGTGTTTTACAAGGTCTTGCTCATCTACACCTCAGCAGTATGATAGCGAGGCTCGGACCCTTAATGGCCTTCAAATCAGTGGATAAAACCTGAAAAACTGTAAAGCTCTGAGGCTCCTTCTTGCTGCCATGGCCCCAAATTTTGGAGGTCTCTTCCAGACAACCTGAGGGCCCTTGATGATTTAAATACTTTCAAGAAGAAAGTTATTATGCATTTTGTGAGGCTTTTAATGAAACTGCTTACCTTGACTGTACTTTACCTTGCCTGTTAGTAAAATATAGTTTTGTACTTTAACTATGAACTTTGTTTTACTTGACACAGTTACACTTTCATTTCTTTGAAGGCCAGATGTTGATGTATTTTAATTTAATTAATTAAATTTAAACTTTTTCAAATTACTTTTTTAATGTATCTTTTTATTATATGTTCAGCGTATACTTTATATTAACTTTACTTGTCTATTTAAATGTATTTCAATAAACTGCTTTTGTAACATTCTTTTTTAGTTTGTGCAAATACTGTGATGTGATAGCTTTCAGTATTCCATAAACTTTATTTTCATTCTGTGCATTTATTAAAGCACTCTGTAAATTGTGTTTAAGAAAACAGTTTATTATTATGATGATGATGATGAAGATGATGAAGATGATGAATGATGATGATGATGAGAAACAGGAGTAACCAGTCATCACAGCATATTTTTGGCACTGTCTAAAAGCTACATTCTTCCATACAAGTATTTTATTTCCTATGCTTATCAATGTTTTAATGTTGTAGGACTGGTGTGTCTACATAAGAACAATAAACAGGCAGTGAACAATCAGAAGAAAAACCATGGCAACTAAAACAAAGGCGGAGCTAAAGGGAAAAGGAAGCTAGACTGACAGCTAAGCACGGAGCCAGACGTGACAGTATGTGTTATATTAAGCGGATGTACAAGATATTGAATGAATATGGAAATATGTATAAATGCGGAAGTAATATGTTATGAATTGTAATATCTATGTGCTAATATGCTAATTATTCCCCCCACCCCAAATTATGACTTTGTTTCCATTTTTAAACCCAGAGCACACGCTTTTCAAATCCACACACACACACACACACACACACACACACACACACACACACACACACACACACACACACACACACACACACACACACACCTCCAACTGGTCAGTCCTGGCTCCATTACATATGTACTTACAGACGAGCTATGTTGCAATGGGGTTTGGTTTGAAGAACAACCTCAACATACCCAGCAGAATCTTTGTAAAAGACCACATAAAACGTTGTTCAAGAGCCCAGCGGATTTCTGAGTCACTTCCTCAACTATGATGAATTCCTTTCACCAAATTCAGAGTACTCGAGGAACACACACTTATGCAAATACACACGTGTGTGTGAACACATAGGCTTGCATGCATGTACAAACACATGTGCGTGTGTGTACACGTACATGAATGCACGTGCACAAACAGTTAGTAACACAGCAGTAACACAGCTGACACACATATGTGCACATGCCCACACATACAACACAGATACTGGTCTATATGGGAGGATGGCTAGAAATAACCCAAAAAACCCCATCCGAGCACATCTGGGGTTGGCCCAACAGCAGCGGACTGACTCACCTGAAATACAGGGACATGGTTTTGTGGTCAGATAACACATAATGGTAAAAACATTTATTCTTGAACTTTGTAAACACATGCTAGCAAAAAATGTATTCATTGGGATTGGCTGTGACCCCATCCAGGATCTGTTCCTGCATTACACCCTTTGTCCAAGTAAAGCAAAAACAGGTTTTGAAAACAGGTTTTGACTTTGAAATTTTATTTAAAGAACACGCTGATTTACAGTAAATATACTGTTTGGAACAGTATGTAGTATAGTAGTCACAGTCTATAAGTAGAAGTCACAGACTAATTATGATGATACTATTATACTAAGATCATAGTATAAGACAACAATTAAAGTGTTAAATACTTTAAAGACACTGATTTATAATTTATCATTATTATTTGAGAATAATAAACATTTGTATGAAAACTAAAATATATATGAATATCCTGTTTGCACAACATTTTAATATCAATATTTTCTAACCATAATGTGGCAGCTGTTGTATTATACAGTAAGACACAGACATGTTCAACAAGGCTATAGACAATCTTTAATTCACAAATGTGAACCGAGAATATCCAGAGATTAACCAGGAAGTGAGCAAAGGTACAGAAACCTAATCCAATATCAGAATGGGGAACAATCCAGGTTGAATACTAAATGTCAAATAGTAAATAAAGGCAACAGTACAAACATGCATATAATCCCAATAGATAAAACAAATCGAAAAATCAGGAGACAATTGCAGGAAACTGATTGGTATGCTTACTACAAGAGTTGAGCAATTCTACGCAAATAACTCAGATGGTGTTATGTGTCATGTGGCACAGCTCTGAACACTCCAACTCCCAGAATGCACAGCACAAACTGACTCGATCGTCTCTATTGAGCACACCTGCACCTCATTCCACATTCAGAGCTGTGCCGTATGACACATAACACCATCTGATGCCAAACTATTTTTTTCTGATACTAAAAACTACCTTCTAAATTCTAAATTCTAATTAGTTCTTGTTACGTGTACTGTGGTTTTTGGGGAGGTTGTTCTTTTTTTTGTCTGGTTAATTTTCAACAGGTGGATTGCCTCATCAGGAGTGGAGTCTGTCGGCCAATCAGAGACCGCGATTTGAATGAGGGGGCGGTTCTTCGGCTTCATAATCTGCCTGCTGTGTTTGCTGGAAGTCGCTGGGAGGCGACACGAGCTTTACTGCCTTTATGGTTGTGTATGTATGTGTGTGTGTGTATGTATGTGTGTGTTTGCTGGAAGTCGCTGGGAGGCGACACGAGCTTTACTGCCTTTATGGTTGTTGTGATAATCTTTATCATAATGTTATGAACTGAGTTGTATAGCAAACACCACCATGGATTGAGGGCATAACAGCATGTGCGCACTCATATCTGCACTCACGCAGTCCTGCATTTGTTTTCGAGGACAAGATGTAATAAAAGAAGAACGCAGAAACCAGTTGGATGCGTTAAAAGAACTCTTTACTGCCGAGTGGTAATGAGGAAAAGAGCCTTTACGCAGCAAACACTGAACACACTGAACAGACACGTACATACAACCACACACGATTAACCATAAATCAACCAACCAAGGAAAGGAGCAGTAGACGGCACCAAAGAAAAGAAACAAACAAAAACACACTACACTACGGTAACAAAGCAAAACTTACCCCTTACAGAAAAGAAAACATACCTACTGCTCTAACTAATCTCAAACAAAAATACACAAACGGTGCCCGCCTCTATACTGGTGTTTCTAACAAATGCAGGACTGCGTGAGTGCATATATGAGTGCGCACCTGCTGTTATGCCCTCAATCCATGGTGGTGTTTGCTATACAACTCAGTTCATAACATTATGATAAATATTATCACAACAACCATAAAGGCAGTAAAGCTCGTGTCGCCTCCCAGCAACTTCCAGCAAACACACACACACACACACACACACACACACACACACACAACCATAAAGGCAGTAAAGCTCGTGTCGCCTTCCAGCAAACACAGCAGGCAGATTATGAAGCCGAAGAACCGCCCCCTCATCCAAATCGCGGTCTCTGATTGGCCGACAGACTCCACTCCTGATGAGGCAATCCACCTGTTGAAAATTAACCAGACAAAAAAAAGAACAACCTCCCCAAAAACCACAGTACACGTAACACGCTCACCCCGAAGAGCAAACATATAAACATGTTTGTGACAACTTCAAACAATACACAAAATGCAACACATCATGCACGTGAGAGCGCATCAGCAACGACGTTCTCTGTCCCTTTTTTATATCGGATTTCCAAGTTAAAATCCTGGACTATAAGAGCCCATCTCATTAGCCGTTGGTTTTGATTGAACATTCTAGACAGGAACACTAATGGATTATGATCCGTGTAAACAACCACAGGTTGTGAACACGAACCAAGATAAACCTCAAAATGTTGTATAGACAACAACAAAGCCAAAGTCTCCTTCTCGATTGTCGAGTAGTTAAGTTGATGCTTGTTAAACTTACGGGAGAAGTAACACACCGGATGATCTATGCCACATGAGTCTTCCTGGAGTAACACAGCACCAGCTCCCACAGCACTAGCATCCACTTCCAGTTTAAAGGATTTCGTAAAATCTGGAGCTGCTAGAACGGGAGTGCTGCAAAGAAGAGCCTTAACATCGTCAAATGCATGTTGACATTCCAAACTCCAAGCGAATGATCTGGACGGACTAAGCAAAGAAGTAAGAGGACTTACCACTGTAGAGAAATTCCTGCAAAACCATCTGTAATAACCTGCCATACCTAAAAATCTTCTCAACTCACGGCGCGTAGAAGGCACCGGAAAATTAAGAATGGCTGAGATTTGGGCATCCACAGGTCGAACCTGTCCACAACCAACTGTTTTTCCCAAATAACTCAAGGTAGCCTGAGCGAACTCGCACTTCGCCAGGTTCAGAGTTAAAGATGCTTGTTGTAAACGCTCAAAAACAGTCTCCAATGTTTGCATATGAGTAGTCCAATCAGATGTATAAATGACAAGATCGTCCAAGTAAGCAGAACAATTCGGCACACCCGACAACACGATATTCACAAGGCGTTGAAACGTAGCAGGTGCATTCTTGAGTCCAAACGCCATCACAGTGTATTGCATAAACGCATCGGGGGTTACAAACGCCGATATTTCTGAAGCACGTGAAGTCAAAGGCACTTGCCAATAACCTTTTAGCAAGTCAAGTTTGCTTACGAACCGAGCTGACCCCACATTATCTATACAATCATCCATCCGCGGCAATGGATATGAATCAGAAACTGCAACCGAATTCACGCGTCTATAGTCAGTACACAATCGAAATGATCCGTCCGGTTTAGGGACTAATAGGCAAGGTGAGCTCCAAGGACTGCAACTAGGTTTTGCCAAACCGTTTTCACACAAATGTGATACTTCCTCTCTCATGACTTGTCTTTTTGCTGCATTGAGTCGGTAAGCGTGCTGTTTTATCGGAGATGATGTAGTGACCTCGATGTCATGTTCCAACACAGTTGTCTGTGAGGGTATGTCATGAAAAATAGCAAGATACCGGTGTATTAAAGACTCAAGATCGCAGCTTTGTTGACTTGTCAGATGTCCCAAAAGACCAGAAAGATCTTGTAACATCTCAGAGTTCGATAACCGACACGAACCTTGTGGAACAGAGCACAACCTCAAACCTCAAGCATTATGTAAGCGCTCACGGAATGTACTGACATAATCCAGTATGTTCTGTGGCTTACGATTCTCGTTCAGTAATGACTCTTTGAGAACCTTTAAAGGACCTCGGACTGTATGAGCAAATATTAGCTGAGCAGGACTGAATCCTAAGGATTCCTGAACAGCCTCACGAACAGCAAAGAGCACCAAAGGTACCCCCTCATCCCAATCTCAGCCTGTTTTCAAACAGTACTTACGAAGCATAGACTTCAAAGACTGGTGGAAGCGCTCTAACGCACCCTGTGACTCAGGATGATATGGGCTTGAGACATGATGAGTGATGTGTAATGTTGCTAAAACTTGTGAGAACAGTTTAGTTTAGATAAAAAATTTGAGCCCTGATCAGTCTGTACAGTCTTGGGTAAACCAAATGTGCTAAAATACTTAATCATCGCTCTAATTACAACTGGAGTAGTGATTTTCCGCAACGGAATAGCTTCTGGAAATCGAGTCGCAGCGCACATAATTGTCAACAGGTACTGATGTCCAGCTTTCGTTTTAGGCAACGGACCTACACAATCGACCAACACCCTCTCAAATGGTTCACCAATCGCAGGAATAGGACAGAGAGGCGCCGGAGGAATAACCTGATTAGGCTTCCCAACACGTTGACAAACATGACAAGACCGACAAAAATCCGCAACATCTTTCCGAAGACGAGGCCAAAAAAAATGACAAAGAACACGCGAGTATGTTTTAGTAATCCCCAAATGACCTGACCAAGGGTGTTCATGTGCCAGTCGCAATATGTGTTGTCTGAAAGGTGTAGGAACAACAATCTGATAAACACTATGTGCCTCAGACGCAGCGCGAGGAGACCACTTCCTCATCAACACATCCTGATCAAAAAAATATGCAGTTTGCTTGTCAGCAAGACACTCTATGCTACTTGCATCCAAGAAGTATTTCTCTAATCCAGCATCGGCTTTCTGGAATTCAACAAGCTGATCACAACTCACAATCTCATCGGCAATATCTAACCCCTCATTCACATTATGCTTTGTGTGAAGTGTCGGTGAAGCTGACTCGGCAGTATGTAACGATCTCTCGTTGACCAAGAAAGTATCGGACAAATCAATGATGTCTCTCAACTTTCGAGATTGAGCGCGTGTCACCATGCAAGCTGGAAACACAGAGTGGTCATCTAACTCAGGGTTTACACTCACAGGGTTGTCAATAACCTCCAACACTGGAAGCACTTTACCTCCTGCAATGTCATTTCCCATTATAAACGTAACACCTTCGATTGGTAACGCAGGACAAACTCCGACTCGATAGATTCCTGTAGCTAAACTCGATGACAATGAAATGCGATGCAAAGGGACCTTGATATATTTCATTGCGATACCACGACAAAAGACATATGAACCGCAAAATGACCGATCCGAGAAGGGCATCTCACCAGCTAAAACAAAAGATTGCGTAGCACCCGTATCACGCAAGATTGTAATTGGATACGGAGTGTCCCAGCTGGCACACGACCGACCTTCAACGTTGAAATGTGGTTGAAATATAGTTGAAATACTGTCTGTTGTTGTTTCAACGTTGAAACAACGTTGAATCAACGTTTAATGTTAAATGGTTGCGCAAACGTTGAACTATTAACGGTGAATCAACGTTTAATGTTAAATGGTTGCGAAAACGTTGAACTATTAACGGTGAATCAATGTTTAATGTTAAATGGTTGCGCAAACGTTGAACTATTAACGGTGAATCAACGTAATATCTTCAACCTGCCTTTGTATTACCAAAAAACACATACAATAAAAAAGTACAAACAACACTTTGGCATTGGCTGAGGGTTTTGAAAGAGGTATTAATTATTATTAGTAGTAGTAGTAGTAATAATAATAATAATAGAATTTTTTTTTTATTAATTCGTCCAAAAACGTCGTCAAAAACAGGCAGGTATTAACCAGGAAGACAACATCAGGCAATTAAATAGTTTTAAATGTTTTGAGGCAGAAACAAAACTTCGCAATGACAAATTAACAGGTTTAAAGAGAGCTTGCAGCGTAGTTGTGGCCTGGCGGTTAGGGAGCTGGTCTTGAGACCGAATGTCGTGGGTTCGAGTCCCAGACTTGAGGCCATGACTGAGATTGTGTGGTGGTTCTCCGAATTAAATGAAAGACTAAAAAAAATAAAATTGTTCTTTTTTTCATTATGGCATACAGTTGTTTTTTTCCTCTCTCCCATGCAATTTTGAGCATCATGAACGTGAATTTTATGGTTTATTCAAGGTTGAATGTATGACGTTGAAACGACGTTGGCATATCAACGTTGATTCACCTTTCAAAATCGACACAAAATCCAACGTTGATTCAACCATCACTTTCGACGTTGATTCAACGTTGAAATGCCTGCTGGGGTGTTCGCTACCTTCAACCGATATAGTTCCTCGGGTGATGAACGGCTGGTAACTTGGGTCTGGCTTACCAGGCACCACAGAACTCGCTAAACTCGTAACACGCGTCTTTACCAAAGCAACGCTCTGGTTTGGAGCAGTATTCGGGTTTCTCCGTTCATTTTTGCGCTTCAACACAGGGCAATGTGCAATCAAATCACCGGGTTTACGACAATAAAAACACTCATCAAATAAACGAGCAGGTTGTGTGGGTTTAGGTCGCCGTTCATGTTTCGTGGGTAACTCTGATTTACTCTTTAAACACAACTTTATGCGTTAAAACGTACTCATCAGCAAGATTCGCTGCCTCAGACAAAGATGACACTTTACGTTCGTTAAGATACACAACTACACGCTCAGACAAACAGTTTTTAAACTCTTCTAGGAGAACTAGTTCACGCAGAGAAGCAAAATCAGCAAACACTTTGCTTGCGGTGCACCACTTATCCAGTAAAATCTCTTTCTCCCTGGCAAACTCCACAAACGTTTGAGTCATACTTTTCTTATGAGTCCGGAATTTCTGTCGATATGCCTTGGGAACGAGTTCGTACGCACGCAATATAGCGGCTTTAACTAACTCGTATTGCAGACTATCCTGCAAGGGCAAGGACGAGCAAACCTCCTGAGCCTTACCTATTAATTTGCACTGCAATAAAAGTGTCCAAACCTCTTTAGGCCAATTCAAAGTAGTAGCAATACGCTCGAATACACTAAAATAGGTATCGACCTCGGATTCCCTAAAATTCGGTACTAAAGCAATATATTTACTTACGTCAAATATAGGCTGACTGCCAGTAGGATGAGCAGAAACAGAAGCCAAACCCGTTGTTGGAGTTGACGCTGGGGAAGAAGGAGTTACCGGTGCGATGTCTTGCTGGGCTACGGGAGGAGAAGCAATTTTCATTGCCTGCAATTCTAACTCCCGTAACCGTATCTCGCGGTCTACCTCAATCTCCATCTTCCGAACAGCCAACCTAAAATCCATTTCTGCTTGACGTTCCTGTGCCTTCTCCTGTGCCTGCAATTGAAGACGCGCAACACGAACCTTAACACGGGCCTCATCACGTGACCCCGACATAGAGGGAGAGTAAGGATCAAAACGAGGCAAAGTCGCTCTACCAGCCACTTCTGGCGCAACATGCTCCTCGGCTAAATCAGGTGTAATCACCTTTTCTGACTCGATCCGCTCCATAACGTTAGTGTGAACAGACAGAGGACTACCCACAACACCCAACTCCCTCAGTCTAGCAACAATTATACCCCTGATGTCTGCCTTAGTAGCCTGCGTAACAACCTGAATATGGTAGTGTGCAGCAATTGCCAATAAATCGTCCTTACGGCATTTCTCAATGTCCTCCAAAGTAGGAGCAGCAACAAACGCCTGCAAAGAGAAAGCTGCGGCCGCCATACCGCTGGTTTACATACGCAGTTCCAGATCAGATCCACTAACCGACGTGTAGATAACCCAAAAGGTATATCCAGAGCAACTCTATCCCCTTAAGTCCCAAAGAAAAGAATCCCGGACGAGCCCCCATATGTTACGACCCCACGATGTCATGGGTCTAGGTTTGGGGTGTGGGGCAGTAGCATGCCGGTGGTGGACAAGATGTAATAAAAGAAGAACGCAGAAACCAGTTGGATGCGTTAAAAGAACTCTTTACTGCCGAGTGGTAATGAAGAAAAGAGCCTTTACGCAGCAAACACTGAACACACTGAACAGACACATACATACAACCACACACGATTAACCATAAATCAACCAACCAAGGAAAGGAGCAGTAGACGGCACCAAAGAAAAGAAACAAACAAAAACCCACTACACTACGGTAACAAAGCAAAACTTACCCCTTACAGAAAAGAAAACATACCTACTGCTCTAACTAATCTCAAACAAAAATACACAAACGGTGCCCGCCTCTATACATTCATATTACATTCTCGATTTTGTGGTTGATTCAACTCTGGAACATTGTTTCCCAGTGGAAGACCTAACTGAAACCAAAACTTCCCTAAAATAGGGAAATGGTCATTTTGTCTGACTCATCAGTTCTCTTTCTTCTCAATCGACTTATATTTTGTTAGATACAGTTACATGCATATATATCTATGGGACACAAACACTGAGCTGTATTCAGTACCACAGTAGAACTTTCATGTTTACCTCTGGGGCAACCCCTAATCTCAACACTAGGGGAGCACAACCTCGCTCCAGAGACCCAACTAATTGAAGTCTCCTCTTCCTGGTGGCTTAATTTGACACACACATCTCCATGCATCTCTTCCATTCTCTCTCCCTTTGCAAAGTATTGTCAGGGTTTCCTGGACTACTGTGGAGGTTGACGTCACACCTCCAAAACTCCCCCCCCCACGCCATGTCCAGGTTAGCATGAGTGCCGGAGGCCCCAAAGAGGCGTGATTTACGTCTCTTGTTTACTCTGCTGCTGCCTTCGCTGAACACTTGAGCTTCGTAATCTAGGTTCACTTGACACGTCGTGACTGCCGCAAGGGTTGTGCGCCTCTCGATTTTTGTGCGTGCGAAGTTACAAGGTGGAATTTATGCACTTGTGCGGCACTTTGAAGGTCCATTTTCAGTATTTTCCAGCACCTTCAGCTTGATTTACATATTTATACAAATACACATATATTCGAAATTATTCCAAATAATTCGCTTTTTAGCCTATCTCATTAAAAGAGATGGTACAGTGTTTGGTAACAGCAGAAGAGCTCAGTAAGCACGACACGTGCTTATTAGCTGGCAATAAAGGCGACGTGCTGACTAATCATCTGTCCATTTTTATAGTGTAGTGTTTTTATAGGGTAAGGGCATTTAATGAGGGTAAACGCAGGGCAGTAGGCTCACCCTTAGAATCCGACGGACGGATTTTACGTCCAAAATACACCTCGTTTTCTCAGCTAAATGAAGGCGAATTTGTACTTCTGCGTCAAACCTACGACGTAGCGGGACATAGGTTATCTGTTTTTTGGTTACGAAGTGTTAACCCCAGTTTTTTAAGTAAATACAGAACACTTGTATTTGTAATCTTTGACATCTTTGATTTGTAAGTGATATATAAAAACAATTGATAATCAAACTTTGATGGCTTTCTTTAATTAATTCAAAACACAATACTTGTACTTTTTACTTTCAGTACTTGAGTAATACATTTTAGACTAAACTACTTGCAATACATAAGTACAAAAAATGCTGAATACTTCTGTACTTCTTAAGTAAATTTATTAAAGAACACTTCAACTTCTACTCAACTCAATTTTTTGATAGAGTACTTGTACTTTTACTCAAGTATGGGTCTTGAATACTTTATACAACACTGCACCTCAGTCACCAAGTCGGCCAATGTTCCCAGCCCCAGTCTTGTCTCTGTCCAGTCCCCAGAGGTCCCATCTCCAGTTTGTTGTGCCTGTCCCCCTTGTTCTGTTTCTGTTCCCGTCCCATCCATTTCTGTCCCTGGTCGTGTCAGTCCTTGCGTGCCCCAGTGTGGCATGCTTGGGGGGGGTGTTCTGTCACGTATGGATCCAGTCCTTCTATCACTCCTGTCCATGTTTTCCATGTAGCCACATCTGGATCTGTTCCTGTCCATGTCTTCTGTTGTTCCTCACCTTGTCATGTCTGTCCTGCCTCCTTTGTTGCTCTCAGGTGTTTCTGGTTTAGGTTTAATTTGTTTGGTACTTACACTCCCAGTGTTTCAGTCCCTCTTGGTAAGTCATTGTGTTAGTAATCCCTGGTTTATAGTACTACTGGTCTGTAAGTTGTTCCTGTGTTTTCTCACCCTCGTTCCTAGTTCTTGTATTTGTTATATTCTTGGTCGTTTGTTATCTGAGTTATCCTGTCGTTGGTTTCAAGGATTCAAGGATTCAAGGAGTTTTTATTGTCATTCGCATCACATTTGCATGGGGTGGAACGAAATTTTTTAACTCAAGGTCCCGGTAATACAAATAAACATTAATTATCTAAAACAATTTAAGTAAAACAATTTAAAGTAATTTAAAGTAAAGAGCAGTAATGGAAGCGAGAATATGTATATATACACTATATACACACAGGGCATAATTTAAGCGCAAAACAGTAAGTCCACAATAGCAGCAACATGTTGTAAAGTGACCAGAGTTCAATAAAGTGACCACAGTGAGTAAAGTGACTTGAACAGTAAGTGACTTGAACAGTGTCAGAGCAGTGAGTTTGTTAGGTGGAGTTAATGAGTCTCACAGCTTCCGGAATGAAACTGTTCCTCATTCTGGTTGTCCTACACTTTATGCTCCTCAGGCTTCTGCCTGAGGGGAGCGGGACAAAAAGTGAGTGAGCTGGGTGTGTGGGGTCCCTCATGATGCGGGTGGCCCTCTTCCTGCATCTGGAGATATAAATGTCCATGGTGGTGGGGAGGCTGACTCCAACAGTCCTCTGTGCAGCCTTCACCACTCTCTGTAGGGCTTTCCTCTCAGCAGCAGAGCAGTTTCCGTGCCACACGTTGATGCTGGAGCACAAGACGCTCTCCACCACACACCTGTAGAACGTGGTGAGGACTGAGCTCCCCAGACCAGCTCGTCTCAGCCGCCTGAGGAAGTACAGTCGCTGATGAGCTTTCTTCACCAGACTAGAGGTGTTGTTGCTCCAGCTGAGGTTGTTGCTCAGGTGAACACCCAAGTATCTGTAGCTGGAGACAATCTCCACCTCTGATCCTCCGACATGCAGGTGTGTGTATGTGTGACTGCCCTTTCTGAAGTCCACAATCATCTCCTTTGTCTTACTCACGTTGATGCAGAGGTTGTTGTCACTGCACCAACTCTCCAGATGTTCCACCTCCTGTCTATAGTTGGACTCGTCGCTGTTTGTGATGCGTCCAACCACAGCTATGTCGTCCACAAACTTCACAATATGACAGCTCGGATGGGTAGGTGAGCAGTCATACGTGAGCAGTGTGAACAGGAGGGGGCTCAGCACGCAGCCCTGAGGTGAGCCAGTACTGAGGGTGATGGTGGAGGAGATGATGTTGTGGATCTTCACTGACTGTGGCCTGTTAGTCAGGAAGTCCAGGACCCAGTTGCAGAGGGAGGAGTTTAGTCCAAGTGAGTAAAGTTTGTTTACCAGTGTTTGAGGAATCACTGTATTAAATGCTGATGTGAAGTCCATGAAAAGCATACGTACATAGGAATCCTTATGCTCCAGGTGGGTGAGTGCATTGTGGACCGGTTCTTCCTGTAAGCATACTGGTGTAGATCCACATTGACGTTGATGGTGGCTCTGATGTGTGTCATGACCAGTCTTTCAAAGCATTTTGCGATTATCGGTGTGAGGGCTACTGGTCGATAACCATTCAGACCGGTCACTGTGGAGCTTTTGGGTACCGGGACAATGGTGGCAGCCTTCATGCAGGTGGGTACAGCTGCCTGGGTGAGGGGAGCATTAAAGATGTCTGCTAGAACATCTGAAAGCACTCCGGCACATTGTCATAGTACCCGTCCGGGGATGTTGTCCGGGCCAGCAGCTTTCCGGGGGTTGATCCTTCCGAGGGTCCTCCTTACTTCCGCTGAAGTCACGCTGAAGGGTTCTTCTCCAGGTGAGGTGGGGAGTCTAGTGCTGGAGGGGGGGGGGGGGTGTCTGGGTCCTCAAACCGGGCATATAATTTATTGAAGGCTTCCGGCAGGGAAAGATCGTGCATCTTTGATTTTGTAGTCTGTGATGCACTTAATGCCCTTCCATATGCTCCGTGGATCCTGGGATGAAAAATGTTCCTGGATTTTCTGAGCATAGGAAGTTAGCTTAGCTCTCTTGACTCCTGTGTCCAGCTCTCTTCTAGCCCTCCTGAGTTCCAGTGAGTCACCGGACCTGAAGGCAGCATCCCTGGTTTTCAGCAAGGAACGCACCTCTGCATTCAGCCAGGGTTTCTGGTTCGGGTAGCAGGTCACGGTCTTTGTGGTGGTGACGTCCTCTACATATTTGCTGATGTACCCGAAGACAGCAGATGTGTACTCCTCCAGGTCTAGCTCCCCTTCACTCTCAGCAGCGTCCCTGAAGACCTGCCAGTCCGTGCAGCCGAAGCAGTCCTGCAGCACAGCGTCTGCATCGCTAGGCCACACTGTGATGGTCTTCTGTGTGGGTCTGGAGCATCGCAGTCGGGGGTGGAAAGCGGGGGCCATCATTATAGATATGTGGTCTGAGAGCCCAAGGTGGGGGAGGGGTACGGCTCTGTATGCGTACTTGATGTTGGTGTAGACACGGTCTAGTGTATTGTCTCCACGTGTTGGAATGTTCACATGTTGGAAAAAACGTGGGAGACGGTCAGTAAGATGTACGTGATTAAAATCACCTGCAACCACGTAGAACGCCTCCGGATGCTTATTCTGAAGAGAGCTGATGTTGTCATGGAGCTCCTTCAGTGCGATGTTAGCGTTAGCATCCGGTGCTATGTAAACAGCAATGATAAACACAGCCGTGATCTCGCGGGGCAGATAATGTGGTCTGCACTTTACAGTCAGCTGTTCTGCAGCCTCAGAGCACTGTCTGTTTACCACTACACAGTTTGTGCACCAGCGATTGTTCACATAAACACACACGCCTCCTCCCCGTGTTTTAGATGAGCACTGGTCCCGGTCTGCTCGGAAGAGCTGCCGGTCGGTGAGCTGAAGTGCAAAGTCGGGAATGTTGTCCTTTAACCAAGTCTCTGTAAGACATATCACCGCACAGTTCCTCATCTCCGCAGAAACATTCATCCTCAGCCGCAGAAGGTCCAGTTTGTTATCCAGAGAGCGGATGTTGGACAGGAATAAAGACGTATCGGGAGTCGGTTAGCTTTAGCCTGGCAAGCACTCCTCCGCGCACCCCCGTTTCTGCAGCCGCTGACAGCGCCTCCTCCTGCTCTTTGTTTAGCTGGGACAAGCCGCTGTCCGGAGGAGCTGAAGTCTGCCCAGCGTGGCTCGGAGATTATTGTCAATTGTTGCCGCTGTTGTAGACAGTGATGCCGGTAACGCGTTACTTACTGTAGTCAGACTACTTTTTTCAGTAACGAGTAGTCTAACGCAACTACTATTTAAAAACTAGTAGTCAGTTTAAAGTTACTTATCTAAAACATCGTGCGTTACTATTTCTGCATTTCGGGGGAACGTACGTTATATTTATTCATTCTTATTTTTTGGCTACACGTTTCGTACGCGGTTACGTCATCTCTGCTCTGCGCCAAAGTCAGATGGAAGGAGAGGTTCGCCTTTAGCAGCTGGAAATACAGGCATTATTTTGATTTTATTTCGGCTAAGGAAGACAACATTAAGGTCCGTTGTACACTCTGTCCTGGCGACAGAGTGCTGTCTACTTTCAAAAACACAACGTCAAACCTGAAAAAAAAAAACCGGGGCTTGGCGGCGAACGTAAATTGTTACCGGGCGGGGTGTAAAATGGACTAAATTCAGTATTATATCGCGATCGATCGATCGCCGGTGGTTGGCGCCAGAGCGAACTAGTAACTCATTGAATCATAGATGTGGATCAGAGGTCAATAAACTAGATTTTTTTTTCGCGTGAGATATCGGAAGTGTGGCGTGTAAGCGTGTGAACAGTGGCGGACTTAGCAATTTGGAGGCTCAAGGCGAATTTAGCTAGGGGGCCCATCAACATTAATATACGAGAAATAAGTTCAGGTTCACACTACAAGACTTTAGGCTGGTTTTTCAGTCGCCGCCTGTTTTTGTAGATCGCCGACAGAAACTGTGGTCGGACGCAAATCGGGGATCATTCGGCGCTCGCTCAGTCGTGTAGTGTGAACTGCTGAAAGACGCTCGCCGAGCCGTCGCAGAGTGGTCGCCAACTCATCGCAGACGACCGGCAGATATCTAGCATGTTTAATATCTAGCATGTTTCATATCTAGCCCAGTCGGCGACTGTGAGTCAACAGCAGCGTCTAGCTTCATACAACTTTACTACAAGACTGTGTTTAAGTTATTGTGACAGCACTGGAGAAATAGTGCGATTGACTATATCTATGTTCACTGCAACGGAGAGATGAAATAATTCTGGCAATTTGGGACTATGGAGTGGTTAAACGGTAAAAAAAAATAATAATAATAACGAAAATGTGGAGTACGTTGTTTTTATTTTCTTCGTGGTGTTGCTGGTTCTCGAGAGTGTTTCATTTTCGTGTTCTCGTGTTTTTGGACGGCAGCCAGATGAGTCGGCGATTCCCCAGTCGTTCGTGAGCCCACGTCACCGATCAGTCATGTAGTGTGAAAGCCACAACAACTGAAAGACTTGCGATTACAGCACAACCAGTCGTGTAGTGCGAACGGCACAAAAACCTGATGACTGAAAAGTCGTGTAGTGTGAACCTGGCTTTAGCTAGACAAGGGGGCCCTACAGTGGGAGGGGCCCAAGGCAATTGCCTAGCAACGCCTCTATGCAAAGACCGCCTCTGCGCATATATGTAATGCTGCAGGCCGGAGCCCCGGTGGGCGTGGGTAAAGGGCGGAGCATGTGTCAATCATTTTCGAATGCAGCCAATCAGATAATAGACTTTTGTTGTCAATCAATTTTTATTAAGCCAATTATCAGCCAGAGTTAGCTGTCAATCATTTTGTAATGCAGCCAATCATCTTAACAGATCTGCCAAAAGAAGGCGGAAACTGCACGGAGAAGCTCTTTAAACAGAAGTATATGCCGCTCTTGCACAAAAGTAGCTGAATAAAAACATTAGAAGAGCCATGACTTTAGACATTTTTAAATAAAAGTTTAAAATACTTCTCACTTGTTATTCTGGAACGGCACTTTAATGTTTTTTACCTTTACTGCACGTATTGCATAATTTGTACATCATATATATACGTGACGAGTGTAAATTGTTAGCGGAGGGGGGGTGTAAATGGACACAAATTAAGTATTATATCGCGATCGATCGCCAAGTATAAACGCCTCCGCCGAGCAGAGCGTTAAGGAGCGATTTCGATTGCTGTAGAGCCTTTGAATATTAAAACCATTGTAGAAATTAAGTTCAGATGTGACCAGCAATGGAGCGCAAGTAAAAGGACGCGATCACACAGTCTCATTGAAAATGTAGGAGTTAATGAATAAAGTGCACCAACGCAAAACCCGTGACATAATCCCAATAAAGTTTGAAGACCAGTATTTTTTATATAATCAGGCATTGCTTTTAATCGTCATAATTATGGAGAGCTAGCTAGCTATCGTATGCTCACCGTGTACATCTTTCGCCAAGAGAAATTCGTGGGCAGAGTTTAATTACATCTTTGCGGGAGTCATTGAGTTGGATTAACTCTGATTTGATCAACTCTGTCCGATAACTCCAACACTCCATCGTCATTTGATTATATCAAAACAATACTAGTCTTCAAACTTTATTTGGATTATGTCACGGGTTTTGCGTTGGTGCACTTTATTCATTAACTCCTACATTTTCACTGAGACTGTGTGATCGCGTCCTTCTTTTACTTTACTTGCTGAGCTTAATTTCGACAATGGTTTTAATATTCAAAGGCTCTACAGCAGGGGTCGGCAACCTATGGCTCGCCGGCCACCGTTGGCACGCCGAGGCATAATCAGTGGCACGCGACACGCTGGACCAGCATCAGCAAAAAATTAATAATAAAAAATAGAGTACGATCCTCCAATCGAAATCGCTCCTCAACGCTCTGCTCGGCGGAGGCGTTTATACTTGGCGATCGATCGCGATATAATACTTAATTTGTGTCCATTTACACCTCCCCTCCGCTAACAATTTACACTCGTCACGTATATATATGATGTACAAATGATGCAATACGTGCAGTAAAGGAAAAAAACATTAAAGTGCCGTTCCAGAAAAATAAGTGAGAAGTATTTTAAACTTTGATTTAAAAATGTCTAAAGTCATGGCTCTTCTAATGTTTTTATTCAGCTACTTTTGTGCAAGAATGGCATATACTTCTGTTTAAAGAGCTTCTCCGTGCAGTTTCCGCCTTCTTTTGGCAAATCTGTTAAGATGATTGGCTGCAGTAAAAAAATGATTGACAGCTAACTCTGGCTGATAATTGGCTTAATAAAAATTGATTGACAACAAAAGTCTATTATCTGATTGGCTGCATTCGAAAATGATTGACACATGCTCCGCCCTTTACCCACGCCCACCGGGGCTCCGGCCTGCAGCATTACCCTTCTCCCTCTGCGTGTGAAGACAGTCAAATGCGTGTGTCTCAATGCGTGAGAGTTGGCAACCCTGTAAGTGGGCGGAGTTGAACAGAAAGACTGTCTTATTTATTTATTTAAAAACATGTAAGCCTATTTCAAGAAAAAGTTTACAAATGCCAGTGTCATTTTTGATGTTCCGGTTTAAATACATGTCAATAAAGTGAGTATTGGCAGAACTGGTCATTTTTAGGGGCGGGGGATCAGCCTCTGCTGAAAGTAACTAAAAGTAATCTAACTTAGTTACTTTTAAAAGCAAGTAGTCAGTAACTTAACTGAGTTACTTTTTAAAGAAGTAGTCAGTAGTCAGTAGTCGGATTACTATTTCAAAGTAACTATGGCAACACTGGTTGTAGATATATTAATAATCTTTAATAATAATCTTTATTTGTATAGCACCTTTCATACATACATGTAACTCAAAGTGCTTTACAGTATAAATAAAAATATTGTCCTTAAACTTAAAAAGTTCTGCTCGTTTATAACTCGCACGCTTAAGGCATGTGAAGTCTGGCTCAGAATCGCCAAATAAACAACTAAAAGCATTGTAGTTACCGGGAGCTTGAGAAGCCGCTGCACTACCGCACGCCGCCATCTTAACTTGTTTTGTTGTAGCTTTATTTGAAATAGTTATGCCTCGCTGTTCTCGTACCTTCTGGGTCAGCTGGAGGACGCCACTTGTGTTAGTCATGTCAGCACCCCAGTTAATAAACACTGCTCTTCTCCGCACTTGTGTCCGCCTCTTAGCTACTGGACATTACAGATAACAGCAACCGTGGAGATCTGGAGGCTACGGTGGCCCTGAAAGCACATTGCGCTGCAAAAGCATCAAAATTACATTGTAAGGGAATTTGTGATTTACTGTCCGTGACCCTCAGTCAGAACACTATGAGATTGAATTTGACATTCAGAAGGCCCTTATCTGTGTGTCTGCTCTTCAGTTAGAACCTCTCTCTCTCCCTATCTCTCTCTCTCTCCCTCCCTACCTCTCTACCTCCACTACCCCTAGATCCAGTCTACTGTGCCTCCTCTCCTGATAAGGAGAACACCAATCACACATATAGTTTATTATTCTTACCCAATTGTGTTAAATGCCATAAGAATTTTGTTACATTATAAATAGAATATAGTTATGACATAGTCACAAAATAGTAACAATGTCACGTTGAGGACCCCGGCCCCTCCCTTTTGTGCATGTGTTTACGTTTTCCACGTGCATCGTCTGCGTCTGTGGATCTACGTGGTTATGGTTATGTCTTGTGATAATCCGTCTCACCTGTGACTCGTCTAATGTGTCACAGGTGAGATGGACACATTAGACGTAAGGGCTAATGTGGTCTGTCTATTTAATGTGCGTTCGCGCAGTGTCCTGTGCTCGTCGTTGTCTACAGTTTACATGTCGCGTTACATGTTGTGTTCCACGTGCGCTAGAAGCGCTTTATATGTATTATTATTAAAGTGACGTTTGCTGCCACAAAGGATTTGTGTCTCGTCCTTGACGCCGCACCCATCGTCACAAACAATTAGAGTATTGGATGATAAACAGAGTGTACGTTACATTTGTTTTGGAAGTATTCTCACTTTTTTGTTTTTTTCTTTTTTTGCGGCGCAAAATTATGGCCAATGTTGAGTTGGAAAAGTCGCATGAATTCCGATCCGGCTGTTCAGATTGACTCTCTAGGTTTCAGTACCACATATGAAAGTGGCCCAAATCAGAAAAGAAAACGAAAGATTCACACTATCATTCAAACAACAAATCTGTGTCAGGGAAGAAAAGAGCCAAAGAATGTTAGGTTTGACCAACTGACCCAGATTTGTCTTCGGAGGATGGTTGTAGTTTCAAAGGCAGCAAGAGAGGAAATTGAAAATACCTGGTTTTGACAATAGTATGTCAGGGGGAGACGACGGTGCCTTGCGACTCACACCTTGGTTAATGCGGATATGTTTGTGCCCGTGCAAAACCAGCACGTGCAAGGCAGCTTAGCGTGCCTTTAAGTGGGCTGTGGTATATTTCCTCTCCCAGACAGGTGAGGATAGAGGAGCTTACTTTACGTTGTTTCTCTTTAGCAATGTATCGAAGATGAAGCTGCCAGCTTCATATCTCAGACAAACATCTAATGGGACAGTCCATGTGGGACAGATACAGGGGTTTTAAAAAAGAACAGGTCCCCAGTCATTACCCTGGAGTGTAAGGACCAAGATTTGCAGTTGTACGGGTTTTAGTGTTTCACCTCTCGAGGCGTCCAGCGCGGATCAGGCTTCTCTTACTGGCACCGTGACAGGTAGTGATGCCACTTCCTGTCCATCACTGTCCAGTAGGCCTCACCTGTGGGCAGATGACCCAAATCCTCTTTACTCAAATGCAGCAATATGAGCTAGTCAAGGCCATTATTTAGGAAGCTGGATAGGACTGATAAATACAGACAGATGCCATTAATCTACCATAAATGCCCTAAAATGACAAATTAGAGATGTGATCATTTGGGCTGTAACAGGGTGGAGTTAGTTCATTTCTCTTTTAACACTTGTTTCAGTTTCTATTATGGGATCAGATCCAGCAAACATCAAGCCAGCATTCAATACTACACTGTGCTCTATGTCTGTCTGCAGAGGTGAGTCCAAAAAACTGTCCTACTGAGGGCAACTAAAATCACTTACTGTATCACACTATTCTGACTAAAATGAAATCATACAAATCTCAGTAATAGCCCATATTACCTAACTAATATGTATATGTATTTAAATACTGAAAATGTATGTCAGTCAGTTGGATTTATCTGTGAACAGCATTTAGCAAAATGTAAAAAATTGGTGTTCAGTATGTTTTCGGGGGGAAGAGAGAATTATGTACGGCAATGAGTTATTGAGTCATCAAAAGTGCAGCTTCCTGTACAAGAGAATGAAGAGCTCGTGCTAGGGTGGTTATTTTCACAACCCTCTTGTATTTAATGCTTTCAGTCCTAAAGAAGTACATAACTTATTATATTTGTTTTATCACAAGTCGGAGAAAAGACCGAACAGGAGGTGAGCGTGAAACGAGAGTCTTACCAGAAAAACGCGAGGTCACATGAGGTCAGTTCAAGACCAAGAAACTGGCGAAACTGGTGAAACTCGTTGCAGGATCACAGTCATGTGATGTCAGGGACTGTAACATTCAGGGTTGGGCGTGCGAAGAGAATGGGCACACGTTTATTCATGGCAAAAGGGTTTACATCGTCAGGGAGGATGTGAGGAATAAGCTACCGATTGGCACACGTGGAACAGACTTACACAAACGACGTGGCAAAGCGACTAAAAACAACAATAACAGGATCGAGGGAAAACTAAGAAACAAAAACAAAAAAAAAAACCAAATAGTTAAATATACTAGAAACGTGACTACACAGACCAATGAAGAACTCTAAATGAGATACTAGGGTTCTACTAAGATTTCTACAGTGAGACATCAACAAATTTGGACATTAAAACAACCAAAAATGCCCACACACACACACACACACACACATACACTCACAAACACACACACTCTCACATCACACAAACACTCATTAAGTGTGCACATGCCCTGGCCCTTCCTTATACAAATACATATAAACATATAACCCTGGCCGCCTGATGTGGCCAGGGGCCCCTCTAGCTCCACCCCAAAAATATATTTAAGGGGGAGCCCCACTGTGGGGATTTACAAGAAACAAGAGAAAAAGTACATGAGTACTAAACACAAACACATGAGACCAGACAAACAACAAAGGGGAGCACTAATACGATCACACGCTCAAGGTGGGACCAGACAAACAACAGAGGGGAGCACTAATACGATCACACACTCAAGGTGGGACCAGACAAACAACAGAGGGGAGCACTAATACGATCACACGCTCAAGGTGGGACCAGACAAACAACAGAGGGGAGCACTAATACGATCACACACTCAAGGTGGGACCAGACAAACAACAAAGGGGAGCACTAATACGATCACACGCTCAAGGTGGGACCAGACAAACAACAGAGGGGAGCACTAATACGATCACACACTCAAGGTGGGACCAGCGGTGACCGACCCAGCTCCACCTCGACTTCAAACAAAACATACACAACAAACATATATCACGCAGACGAACACCTAACCATGAGACATGACCACAAACGAAGGGAAAAGAAAAGGAGACTGGCGGCTTCCGAAAGGCTGAACTGCTGGGTGCTCCAGCTGCCCTTGGTTGGGGGGCTCTGTCATGGTACGACCCCTGACCCCTCCCTCCTGTCATTAGTGTACGACACCAGACCCCTCCTTCCTGTCATTAGTGTCACCTGTTCCTTGTTTTCCTCCGGTTGCATGTATATCTCAGCCCGGTGTGTGTTCCCTCAAATTGCTGGTTATCATAAAATTGTGACGGGCAGGGTGAGCGAAAATAAATGGAAGCGATCACGCCAAGTCTCAGGGAAATAGGATGGTTTAATATGTAAAGTGCGCAAACCAAAACCGTGAACTGATCCGAATTAAGGATATAATAACCAGCGGTCAACTGGTACAAAAACAAGACATATATAGACGAACAAACGACCCTCAGGTGAGACGGATCGCGGGCTCCGCCCACCTGAGGGACAAACACAACACCACACCCACAGGAAAAGCTGCTGCTGTAGATGGGGGCGACCAGTAAGGGGCCGCCGTACCGTGAGAAAAATGGTATAAAAAGAATGACAAATAATGAAAGCTGTTGTATTTTTTGCCATATATAACTGAATGTCACAATATCACTTAGACTATATTTTTAACAGAAATGGGGATAGCATTCTTTCAGTGCATTGTTTTTTAGATTTTGGTTAAAAATCATAAAAATTGTGGGTGTTTAAGAAGCTTTAAGGCATGTTTGACTTTCCTCCTGCTGCTATGACAGCTTCAGAATAAATCTCAAAGTTACTCTATGTTACGCTCGAAGGAATGAGGCACGACTAGCGTAGCACAGTGCAACACACAACGTTTAATAAACAAAACACGTGGAGTCCAAAACGAAAACGCAAGCACACAAACACAGGATCACTCACGCTGGCCTGGACTCAAGACAAAGACGAGCACAAGACACCGCGCGAACGCACATTAAATAGGTGATTAACACAGACCCTCGTGATCTCGAGACAAGGCACAGGTGCGACTATCAACACGCTCACCAACGACCCACACCCACGGAACTACAAACATGGACATAACTGCACGCAGACTACATAGCGACACGCCTACAGGGAAGGGTCCGTGCTGTGACCGTGACACTCTAAGAGAAGTTACTCTAAGAGCAGTTACTCTAAGAGATGTATTACACGTCAAGACTGTAATTTCACCTATTTCATTGAATTTGTATTTATTAGTGTCATTAAAAATGTTCTCCAGTAAATCTCCAGTATGTCACGTCAGCAGTGAAGCTTATCTAGACCACATCTAAACCACGTGTGTGCTCTCCTAACGAGTAGCATCAAGGGCCTCGTTCAACCACATGGGTCTCTAATATCACAGAGCGTTACGCTGACGAATAGCGCTGTGACAGACATGACAGCCGTGATTTTTTTTGTTTGACAAAGTGCAATACAGAAATCCAGAGGCCAAGTCAATTTTAGTCCATTACTGGGCAAGTAGTGTGTGTGTACTGTAAAGAGACCACTGAACAGGAGGGGCACTATGACCTGGGTGTCACCACACCTGTGTCTACTAGCTACATTACAGGATGTATAGGTATTCAGCACGTCATAGGTATGTATAGGATGTATAGGTATACATCACGTCAGTATTAACAGTTTTTGTAATCTATTGTTTTTAATAATAAAAAGTAATAATAGTAATAGATTACTTTTATTACTTACTTTTAATAATTACTTTATTATCATTTTAATAATAGTCAGTTTTTAACAGCTTTTATTATCTTTCCAGCTGAGGACGGCAGGGAAACGTTCGGGGATTCACCTTTCCATCAGCTCACCACATCTACACCCCCCATCCACCACATCTACATCCACCATACCTACACCAGCTTCCTAACCTCCTCCAGGAACCTGGCATGTCCTGGTGTCAACCTCTCACGCTTTCTTACCAACGCAGAAGCTTACCCGTCAGCTGCTGTCGTCGTCATCGCAGCCGGGTGCGTGCACACAACCACACGCAGCGTTTTATTGCCCGGCTGCAAGGGTTGAACACACGAGTGGCTCTCTCAACCTTTTCACTGAATTAAAATAGTCGAGAGCCAATCATGTCATTGCTATGCATGTTGCAAACAGCTCAAATGCAAGCTGCCGTGTATTCATCTGCAGAACCCCCCCACTCCTCACTAAAGGAAGTCTGTAGACCAGACCTCAAACACCTACCGGGTGTTATCTACATTTTGGCTTTGAGCCTCACAACCCAATTGTCAAATTTGGTAAGTATCTGTTATTGTACCATTACCTGTCCCTTGTACCTTTACAGGTGGCTTAAATAATCTTTTAAGAAACAGGCAACTTTTTTTTTGCATGTTGATACATTTTAGTACCTGGTAACCGGTCGGCTGTGTAAGACCCTCTCTGTATTTTTCTTAAAGAGTAAGGTTTCACATCTCACCCGCTGTCCAAATTGTTCAGAAAACTGCAGCACAGAACTGAGGTGAGGTTTATCTGGGGCTATTAATGGCTACACACGCTGGCTTCATGTATTTCAGCTTTTTTTTTTCTGTATGTTAATTTAAACTAAGAAGGTTTGTTTCTAGAATGGCAGTCATAGAGAACAGAACTACCCCTCTGCTAATAACACACAGGTAAGAAACTCAGCGTCTCATTAATGTGGTGAAAATCAGCAGATGGCAGCTGATATAATCTACAGACAAAAACACCTAAATCCTGCTGCTGAACTATCAGAAATTGATTTGAAGGCACCTAGTATGTGTGGACTGAACAGACAAAGTAAATGAAAGCCTGAAAAACAACTTTTCCACAGCATGATTCATTAAATGACGAACCATGGTTATGGACAGGCTTTCAAATATAATGATGAGTACTGTGGACATGTCCTGTCTTTTATATGTAAAACATAACTGTGTTGATATACCTTTTGTCCATGAGAGTACATCAGTATGCCACATATGTACGCATATACGACTTGAACTAAGGCGATCGCTGTAAACCATAATCTGCAGACCTCTGTCTAAAAGTGTGTCATATAAAAACACCAATAACATAAATGTGAACCAATTATACAGTGCAATGTTTTAAATGAAAAATATTTACATGTCAGTAATGACTACCAGTGGGCAGAGCATGTACAGAGTATCAAACTCTTTTTGCCTAGCATGTTATTCTGTGCTTGACGGTGTAGTAGCACCTAGTGTAAAAGTGATGATGGCGTTATATGAAGTGCTGCTTGTGTCAGACTTGTTGAGAAGAGTTCTAATGTAAAACGTGTTCCCTGATGTTTCAGTCTCAGTGCCAGCAATCTCTCAATGCTCAACAACGCCACAAATGCCCCTTTTACTGCAGAACCCACGATGCTGGATACCATGATGAGGTGAGCTTTAAATCATGCTTATATCTATAAGACTAGATCTTCGTTGCAGCTCAAAGCCCTAATCTAAGACGATAGTCATGAAACTCGATTGGTAGGCCTCTGTTTAGAAGGTCTGACTAAACGTATGACTTCATGGCTTCATGGATGATCTGGCTTGTCGTAATCCTCCTCATGTCCATCTGAAGTGCTCTAAATTTGTCTTTGTTTTCAGTAATGAAGACAATTATTCCGAATATTACAACAGCGATTTCCCAGATTCGGACTACATCTGTTCCTACATAAGCCACTACAGCTACTTCCTTCCTGTGCTGTATTCCGTCTTATTCGTGGTGGGTTTCCTTGGCAATGCCCTTGTGGTGTGGGTCATCCTGGGGGCCGCTCATCTGAAGAGCATGACTGATGTGTGCTTGCTCAACCTGGCCTTCGCCGACCTGCTGCTGGTCATCTGTCTGCCCTTCCTGGCCCATTACGCCAGGGACCACTGGGTCTTCGGTGGACCCATGTGCACCATCGTCCTCGGGAGCTACTACATCGGCTTTTACAGCGGCATCTTCTTTATCGTGCTGATGAGCGTGGACCGGTACCTGGCGGTGGTGCACGCCGTCTTCGCACTGAGGGTCCGAACGAACACATACGGAATCCTCTCCAGCGCGCTGGTGTGGTTCGGCGCCGTGCTGGCGTCTTTCCCCGAGCTGCTGTATCTCCGTGTGGAGACGTTCAACAACACGCAACTCTGCAGGGCTTATTCAAGTGACCCCGACAAGTTCGACCTCAGGGTGGTTGGTTTCTTCAAGATGAACATCGTGGGCCTGCTGGTGCCACTGACCGTGGTGGGGTTCTGCTACTGGAGAGTACTGCACAGAATCCTCTTGCTACGTGCCTCCAAGAAGCAGGCCGTTCGCCTCGTCGTGGCGGTGATGGTCGTCTTCTTCTGCTGCTGGGCGCCGTACAACGTGTTCGCGTTCCTCAAGAACCTGGAGCTGATGCGCAGCTGGGACACAGACTGCAACACCAGCGTCAGGATCCAGTTGGGCCTGCAGGTGACAGAGACCATAGCCTACTGCCACAGTTGCATCAACCCTTTCCTCTACGTGTTCGTGGGGGAGAAATTTAAGAGGCAGCTTGTCAAACTTCTGCGCAGAACGCCGTGCTTCAAGTTCCAGTTCGTGAAGAAGTACTTCATCTCAACACCGATGGGCTCAGTGTATTCGCAGACCACCACTGTAGAGGAACGCTCCACTGGCCTCTGAGTGGCAGTCACGATGGGAACCAGATTAAAACACGAACAATTTTAAATGTGTGTATATTGTAAATATAGTTGGAACTAAAATGATCCATTACACATGGCTTGAGACAGATATTCACATTATATTACTTAGCTATATATTGCCTAGTTTTTTATTATGAAGTTATTTACCATGTAAGAAAGGCAACTTTGGATAATTTGAAATTAAAAAAGCAGCAAAATCGTAAAAATATTTTTCACGGTAGTGTTGGTTATGCAGGTATTTTTCCGTCTGCTCTGAAAACATACCTGATACCAGGATGCAAAGTGTGAATCTGGGTCAGGGGCTGAGCCGCAGTGCCCATGAGCGCCACACTGACGGGGTAACTGTGCTTTTGCAAAAATCAGAAGTGCTTTTCTCATGAACCGAAAAAACCCATCACCCAAAAGTTGGTCTAAAAGCAGACGCACCGTTTCAGACGACGGCACGTGCGCTGTGATCCCACTCTTCCTCCTGCAGCTGGTACGGGACGATCGGGCTTGTGCCAGTCAGCCCGTGACGTGTTCTAGTTTGGTGTGATACTACTTGGTTCACACTTCCACCGCACAGCTAGCCTCAACATGGGCTGTGTGGCACAGTGGCAAATACGAGTCTGTTCTCACAAACATGTCCTGAATAGAAAGGGGAAAAAATGGTTTTCACCTTGCAGATACTGTGGCAAATCTGTGTGATGCTAGAACAGTGATCTTTGTACACAACAGCATAACAATTGGTTAACTGCTTTAAAGGAATTCATAAATTGATTGTTAAGTTGTATGTTGAGTTTTCTTGAGAAGTGCACCGAAGGTTATGACTCGTATCAGTACGTTCACGTGCACATCAGCAGTTCTGGTGGGGGTCCATGTCTGAGAGATGTCAGAGAGATGAAATTTGGCCCATTCAAAGGGCCACATGAACAGGAGTGGTTCCGCTGATAAAAATGCCCCACTCTTCACACTCATCTGCATCCTGCCGCACTTGGCCGTATAAAGATGGGGCCCAGTGGCGACTCTCGTCGTAGTTCTCTTCAAACAAACCGAAGATGTGCGCACCTTTTTCACATATCCTGTTCCTGTCAGCCAGCTAGCCAGAAGTGAAGTTCAAATTGTTCAATAAATACTACTACTATTACCACCACAACTGCTACTACCACACACCTTATATTATTCTGTTGTTGTTGTTGTTATGTAGACGGCATAAACGTTACGCTTACTCAAAGCTGCTCGCCTTAGCTAGACTTTTCTGCCAGTGGAGTGGACTAGGGTTATGTAACCACCATGGACCGATTTCATAGAATCCATCTAATTTTAGCAACAGTTTTGCTGAGTGTTAAGGAAATAACGCCTAAAAACATGCTTGGTGCTTTTCTGAGCCAAGCTCGGTTTGTGTAGATTAACGTGATAGATGCGTGTTAAGGATAATTAAAATGAAAACTAAAACGAATGAATTCATTCGTCCTCTTAAACTGGTCCTAAATTGGTGATGACATTATGTCATTATATCTTCTGACATTACAGAAGTGCTGAGCTGACAGGTCTGACAGAAAGTGCTGTCGTGCACGCGCGGGGCTGCCCGTAAACGCGCGCGCATTACTCACCGGTGGAAGTGTCGTCAGCGAACGTGAAAACAGCTAAGAGAGTAAACATGTTTTCATTCTTCTGCACTCCTACGAAGACAATTTTTTCACACGTCGCCCCAATTCATTCCCGCTTTTACTTTGAAATGTTCTCTAATTTGGGAGGAAGGTCCGACTTCTTCCTGTTAGCCGGTATGCGGGGGGGGGGGGGGGGGGGGGGGGGGGGGGGGGGGCGTGTCTACAGAAGTTATTTCGGTATACTACGGTGAATCCCCCTCTAACACGCCACCTAAACGTGATAAATAATGCGGGATGATTCAATTATTGTTTTGACTGTCCAAATACCAAGAAGTCACTGAAGTCAATGGTACAGTAACGTGTCATAGGGAAACACCCCCCCCCCCCCCCCCCCACACACACCCCCCCTAGTCTAATCTGGTCTTCGGTCTTCATCTGGACCAGAGCGATGCTGAATTCAGCCACTGCATTGATGTCTAAGGCCTGGTCCGAAAGAGCCCGGTATTACCCTTACTTACACACCACTATCAAATGAAGCAGTGATGCGATCCTTATTTAATAAAAGGAAAAAAAAAAATGAATTAGAACACAGTGCTGTCAGAAGATAAGAGAACAAACTGCACTGCAATTAAGTGTTGATTCACATCCCACTTATTTCACACCACAATCCCATATTACTCCTTTTTCACAATTTGTCTAACAATACAACAAATCACACGTGAATAAAACCATAACTAATGGCTCTGTAGTTATTATGTATATATATATATATATATATATATATATATATATATATATATATATATATATATATATATATATAGAGAGAGAGAGAGAGAGAGAGAGAGAGAGAGAGAGAGAGAGAAGGATTTTGAATATGCATTAATGTAGGGGAGACCGGGTATGGTTGTAACATGGGGAGAGTTGTAACACCATCCCGGATCACGGATAAGATGGAGTCACATGATCATTCCAGTATTTACCCAATTCCTCCCTGATCACACATGGTGAATTTCAAGGCTGTAAACAGGCACATGAAGATTCCATAGAGAAAAAAACTGATTTTGAGCTGAGAAAGTAAATTTCTGAATCAAGACTATATATTTTTTTGTACTTATACTATTGTAGAATTACCATATGAATTATATTACATGAAACTAGTTTCTCAGGTAAATTGTGATGTATTAACAATTTACTGTTTACTTTGTATTAACAATTTACTGTTAATTTCTGGGGCTGACAGGGGTGATTTTACAGAATGCCTATGCAGTGGAAAAGAAAGACTGACAGAGGTGTGTCTGCTAATGTTTTTTTTAAAAAGCATCTGATGAGGTCACAAAAAAAGACAAGTCAGACAGATCAGTTGCGAAGGCACATGGTATCTGCCAAGTATCTGCCAACACACACACACACACACACACACACACACACACACACACACACACACACACACACACACACACACACACACACACACACACACACTCACACACACACACACACACACACACACACACTTCTGAGTAAAACAGAAAGTGGATATGAGTTATGGTCAGTCACAGAGAGAGACACATGTTCTGGATTGTTATTTTATTATTTTATTTCAAAAACCTCTTTTTGAAGCATTTTGCATGGTGTGGCCTCTGTTTTTGCTTCTTTTGTCTAACTGTTACAACTTACCCCAGCAGCCCGATAGTGGGGTAGGTTGTAACAACGGAACACCATGTATTTGACATCAACTCACGAGGGCTGTGATATTTGAATTGGGTTTTGAATTTGTAGTAAATGGGTGTACTTTGTATAAAAGTTTGAGAACTCTAACTCAAAGATTCAGTGAGTTACAGGTGCTGAAGCAAAAAGTGTTACAACCATAACACAACTAAACCTGGTCTCCCCACAAGAAAACTGGTTCTGATTCTTTATATTCGTATACCTGTTTGAATGCGATTTTATGAATCATTACAGTTGCCTGTTCACCCCAGAAACTCTAAAATAACCAATGCACAAATAATCTCACAGGGCAGTGTATTTTCTGTATTAGAAGCACAAGGACAGCTATTTGTATGATAAATTTGACAATGCTGTCCGTTTTGGACTGAGTGTGTCCACAGCGACTTCACAACAGTTGTTACTGTGTCCTTGTTCTGTCAAAGAGAGACTGGTGTTTTCGGAAAGATGAAAATGTATGTAAATCCGCTTCTCCTAGTTTTGTTCGTTCTACTTAAATAATGCATATATATATATATATATATATATATATATATATATATATATATATATATATATATATATATATATATTATAGGCTAATGCATGCTATGCTATGCTATGCTAGCTTCCGGTTAAACCGTCCATAAAGATTTTTTAAAAACTAGGAATAATTTGCATACGTTTCTTGTTTACCTTTTCCACATAAAATGGAATTATTTTATGGCAATAAATATATGGCAATAAAGGAACTTGGAAAACTTACAAGAAGGGGGCTCTGATTGCATTTGAAGGGAACAGTCTAAAATAAGTTAAATGTCGGTAATAAAGGTGATAATATTTTTTATACAAATTAAAACACCATTCCAAGAATATTTCAGTGGACATTAGAGATTGAGATTAACCTTTCGACATAGCCAGCAGATGTTGACCTAGGGGGTTCTGGGTTCTGTGTGAACCCACATCAAGAAAACAGGATCCAATTTTTTAAAAACCGATGTTGAATCACTTTGTATTTCAATAACACTTTTGTAATGAATGACACTGTTAAATTCAATTTTATTTTTGACCACTTTTCTCAGGGAAAGACGGCAAACAAAAATGAAGGTTATTTTAGTTATTGTATTCTATTCTTAGTAATGGAATACAAGTCCGCCCCCTAGAGGTTCATCGGAATAACGCTAAAGGCTCAAAATAAACAATCACAGCCCTGAACGAATAATCTGAATAAAGCATGCTGAAATTAGGAATGACAAAAAAGAAGAAAATAAATAAAAAGACGAAAAGCAAAAATATATAAACACAAGAATATTTTGTTTTTAAATTCCTACAGTTGTACAGTTAATTGAAATGCTTAATATTTGACATTATAAAAAATAAAAACACATTAGTACAATAAATGAATAGGTTACAATAAATATAACATACATCAATAAATGAAAACAATAAATATAATATACGAATTATATATAATAATTTGATATAGGCATAGCTATACACATACACACTCAGAAAAGCACAAAGTATTTGAACAAAGTATTGAATCCAACTGCATATTTACAAAATGTTGACCTAGGGGGTTCTGAGTGTTAGTTAGCCCACATCAAGAAAACAGGATCCAGTGAGGCAGTTAATTTAATTAGTTCAGATAAGTTGATTAAACATATTAAACATTCTAAAAATGTTATTCTTTAAAGAACTCTTATGTCTGTCTAAGACTTCCTGAAAGGTTGTCTGTTTATTTAAATTAGTAATAAAATAAATGTTCAGTATTTCATTGACATTTTAACTAGTCAGTTCCACTATAGCTTCAGTTCTTCTGTCATGTCGTTAAGATGGAATTCAAACTCTATATCTGTACCAGCGAGACTCCTAGTGGTTTGACAGGAACACACACACACACACACACACACACACACACACACACACACACACACACACACAGGTACATATTCACTTCCAAACCGAAAGACTCCAAACAAATAACACTATTAGTCACCGAAACGCCTATGATAAATTATTCTTAGAAAGCTGGAGTTTCACTGGGAAACTGTTGACTCTCTCTCTCACACACACACACACACACACACACACACACACACACACACACACACACACACACACACACACACACACACACACACACACACACACACACACACACACACACACACTGCGTTTTGTCTCTACTTACATGGATCCGCGAGGCAGTGACGCATCCCGAACAGGGAAGAAGCGGGAAAGACGTTCGTTGTGCACGAGGAGGCTAGATCGCGAGACAGCTGTGGGCGCGTGCGAACGTTCCAGCAGCCGCGCGAGCGTGCACGGCATCTTCACACCTGATAAGGAAAGAGCAGGTGCGGGGGCGCAGCCCTCTTATTTTCACACCATCAGACAAATAAAGTTTTCACCTTGCACGCTCTCACGGGGAACGCGCTGTGAATGTAGAAGAAAGGTGTTTAGTAAAAGGTATTGTGTCATTTGTTTCCGCAGTCTCGTTTGCCGTTCGTCATTCAAACTGTCCGCAACACATGCAGTAAAATAAAGAAAGGCACCGTGGCACTTTATTTTTTTTTAACAGGGTTATTTACGAAAGCGGATCACTAAAGGGGCTTTGTTGCTCGCATGAAAGGGCGCGTGTCTGCGATAAGATCAGAAAAGTCTGATTTTGGCATGAGTTGAAGCATGACGACACACCTCACCTTTCACACCATTGAGCCGCACAACCTTTCCACCACACACCAACACAACTAGACCTTAAAAGGAAAGTTATCCTGTTCTTTCATACACACACACACACACACACACACACACACACACACACACACACACACACACACACACACAGCAGGTGTTGGGGTTGAAGAACCTAGATGAGAAAGGAGAGGTCAGATAAGTACTGCAAATCTGTATCCAGCTGACAGGAAGACTACAGTGCTTCATATAACCACTGTCCTGTGGTCCTGTGGTGAGCAGAGCAGCCCCAGACAACCCTCGCGCCTTAAAGCAGGTGGACTACAGGAGAAGCCCACTGATCAAAGCAGACATCAAGAACACAGGAGGCAGAAATTACCAATAAAATGCTTTATGTGTTTAATCTCAAAAATAACAGGGGAAAATAAAATATGTACAGCACAGAATGTGCAAACGTATGGTTTCTGTACAAAGAAATTGTACACACAAATGCAAGACTTAAGTCAGACATTCAAAATGACGTTTTAACCGTATGTAAAAAATACAGTGTGGCGATGTCAAGGTCTCTATTGTTGAATCTGTACAGCTAATGAAATAAATAAAGAACTACACAACAAAAAGTGAAAATTCACACATTTTGACATTTTAACAACTATTTTAAAATTCATTAATCAAGTTACCACAAACTGGTCTGAGACCTTTAACACTGTTCTTTCAAAAGTATGAAACAATACTAAAACAGTTACAGCCAATGGGGGGCTTCATTAACTGGTGAAGTAGTAGGAGTCTACAGACATTACCCATGCAAGCATAGTTTTACGTCTTCTATCGTAACGGAGTATTAAATGAGAAAGCTTTGAAATGATTATAAGATGTGGTAAAGTAAATGAACAAAGACATAATAAATAAAGTTAGAGTTGATACATGTAAACACCAAACTCGAGGGGTTTGCATTCATAATCGTTTTCAAATCAAAGTCACAGAAAAGGAAGGAACCACGTTTAGGTACATAAAAGGTTCACTTTGGTATTACAACGAAAATTTATAACATTCAGGAAAAGAAAGAAAGAAAGTGCGACATAGCAAACGTTTTTTCACTAAATTAGCTCAGCCTACCACAAAATAATACTGAACACAGGAACACAGCCACACACACACACTGGAGAGTAACTTGTAGTGGCCAGTACATTAAATTACATCAGTAGGGTTAACACCAGTTATTATAAATAGCTGTAAAAGCCGTAACATTGCACATGGAAAGTCCCAACTAAGTACAAAGAGTGCACATTTTGCCATGTTTACCAGCACTTCCTGCCTGTCGGAGTGTCCAATTGGCTACCTGCGTGAGATAGGCCAGTCGGGGGTGGAAAAGCAACAGAACTCACTGCAAAAGAATGTGAATAAATTCAGGGTACATTTATTTACAACAAAAGGCTGATATACAGAATAGAAGTAAATGAAAAGCTTATGGTTTTTTCGTTCCTCTTGTCTGAAAGGACTTGACGATTGAACGTTTCGGATGACATCGTCTGTGTTGCTTATGGTAATGTACAGCATACTCACGAAAAATGAAAACAAGTTCACAGCTACAGTGTTTCAAAAATGAATGATTCGAAAGTCACCGCGTGACCAATTTCATTTTTCTACCTCTAAATAATCTTTTTTTTCCCTTCCCAAACTCTGAAGATAAAGATATCTCCTCGGTTGTGCTTCTGTACATATTTTGTACAAAACACAATCTTTCCTGAATACAGCTGTACAGTAGAACAACCTGATTCAAATACTGTCTAAACAAAATGGTCGCCCTTTCTGGCTCAGAGCAGAAAACTCTCAAAAAAGTCTTTTGTGTGTGTTTCTGTGTGTATGTGTGTGTGCTTGTGTGCATTTTCCATACAAAGAGTGAACGATTATGAGGCTGACACGATTTTTGTCATCCGGGTAAAGAGTTCTAGCAGTAGCAGTATACAAACCCAGCGGCACTTTGTTATGTAACATGGCTCCAAAATGAGAATGAGATTCCATCTATTTTTCCATCAACCTTGTGGTTTCTTTTCTGGGCCTTTGAGAGAGAGCTTGATATTCCTGGCTTCCGAGATTCCTGGATGTTCTCTCCTGGAGAGAGGAGGAGATCACTGGCTCCGCCCCTGGCTCTAGTTCTGGCTCCGCCCTTGTGGGTGGGGCCCCTGCCTCAGGCCTGCCCGAGGAGGCGGGCGCGCACGAAGGCCCGCAGTGCGTCTGCGGGACGCGCGTCGCTCTGGTGCTTTCGGCGCTCGATGAAGGCCACCAGGCGGGCTGTGTCGAGGAGGGCGTGAGGCGAAGCGGCCCCGGGCCGCAACCACGGCTCCCTCTGCAGGCACACGTGTGCAGGCGGGCGCCTGTGTGGCTCGGCACGGAGCAACGCTCGCACCAGGTCACGCGCCGGGCCGCTCACGCCGCCGAAGTAGTCCTCAGGGAAGCTGTAGTCCAGACGGCAGATGTTCAGACACGTCTCCTCCGTGCTCTCGTCCAGGAAGGGTGACGCGCCGCTCAGCATCACGTACGCCAGCACGCCCGCGCTCCACACGTCGGCGGCGCACGTGGCCGGCTCGCCCAGCACTAGCTCGGGGGCTGAGAACTCGGGACTGCCCACCAGCAGGTGCACGTAGGCGGAGTCAGAGAGCTGTGCCGCGTCGCCAAAGTCCGTCAGCTTGACCACGGCCTGCTCCGACGTCTGCTCCACCACCACGTTCTCGGGCTGCGTGACAAACATGAGACAAATGGCTTTGGTGCACAATACTCAAAAAGGAACTCACAAAGATACTGGGAACATACGGTCCTCTGAATAAACACCTTTAGGTCAAATTGTGTACGGTTAGTGGATATGGAACCCATTAGCCCTTTTCCTCAAACAAGGAACCGAAACTGGAACGGTTCCGGTTCGTGCATCTGAGAGCTTTGGAGCTATCAGAGAACTGGGCCACATTTGCGTCATCAACGAATGGTTGTCACGGTTCGTCATGGATTGCACTGAAGAACTATTCTGGGAACTGGTTTCCAGAACCTGTTTACAGTATTTTTGTGGAACTGTGATGAACAACTCCAAATGATGTCTGTGAACCGGAACACTTCAGGTTCCCCATTGGAAAGGCTAAGTAACCAATGACGTGATGGATCTGGGTAGGCGTTAGGACCATACCTTCACGTCCAGGTGAGCAATTCTGCAGGTATGAAGGTAATGCAAAGCTTCTAAGATGTCCCGCAGGTAGAGGGCCACCTTCTCTTCTGTCAGGTTCCCCCAGCTCACGATGTAGTCTAAGAGACGACCCTGGTCGGCCCTGCACAGTCATGTTAACCATGAGAATCACACACGTTAGAGGATCCACGGCTACAGAGTACAGGCGGTCGTTTAATTAGGCCCTGAGAGAAACGAGCATGCGCGTGAAAGCTGATTTGAGGGTGAACAGGGTCACATGACAGGTCACCGCTGGGAAACCCAGGCCGGTTGGGGGGCTGCTTACATCTCCAGCACAAGGACGTAGCTGCCGGGGGTCTCGAAGGCGTCGAGCAGGCCCACCAGGCACGGGTGGTGCAGGTGGCGCAGGATGGCGAGCTCGCGCACCACCCGCTCCCTCCGCATCAACTTCTTGTTGACCAGCTTGGCTGCCACATGGCGACCCGTAGCCCGCTGCTCACAACACTTCGCCACGGCGAACCTGCCCCTGCGGAGAGGGCGGAGCCACCGTCACGCGAGACCTTGCGCGAGTGTGAGAGAGAGAGAGAGAGAGAGAGAGAGAGAGAGAGAGAGAGAGGAGGGCTCACCTCCCCAGTTCCATCAACTCCACATAGAGCGACTCGAAATTCTCCTTCCAAATGATGCCATCATCGGAGGGATCTGTTATAAACAACAACAGCAGTAGCTGCGGTGTTTATATTGTTAAACGATTCATTAAAAAATTCTAATCAATACTAATCTATTCAATTATGTATTATAACACCTCGACATGTACTGTCACACCTCCACCCTTCTCCAACTGCAGTTACACCTCCATGTGGGCGTGTCTCTGAAAGAATGGGTGTGTCTCTGAAGAAGTGGGCGTGTCTCTGAAGGAATGGGTGTGTCTCTGAAGAAGTGGGCGTGTCTCTGAAGGAGTGGGTGTGTCTCTTGGTGAGTGCTGGTGAATTGCACCCCACCTCTCTCCATTTATTCTGTCTGGTCCTCTCATTTCCTTATTTATACCTGATCCCAGGTCAGTTCTTCTGCCTCTCTGATCTCATTTCCTTATTTATACCTGATCCCGGGTCAGTTATCGCATTGGTTTGTTCTATTCCTATCCTTCTGAGTTCCTGCACTAAATCTCTATTGTTCTGGAGTCTCTGTTACATTTTCCTGCCTCTGCATTTAGTTCCTGATTTGTCTGTTATACATGAAAGTGTCTTTGTATTATGAACATTACTGTATAATCTTTCTTATTATTTTAAGACTAAGGTGGATGGATTTTAATTTTCCAGCAAGATGTAATGCTAGAAGATACAAGTTCAAGCGGGTTCTATACACAAGCACTTGGTGAGTGCACACACGCACACACACACACACGCACACACACACACACACACACACACACACACACACACACACACACACACACACACACACACACACACACACACACACACACACACACACACACACACACATACATTTGGGAAGTTTGACCCGGGCGGTGGATCTACAGAGAGGGCACTTTGTCCTGTGCTGCATCTTTGAGAATGCTCTGTGAGAATTCTTTGTGAGGATACTCTGTGAGGATACTCTGTGATACACTCTGTGAGGATAGTCTAGGAAAATTCTCTATGAGGACACTGTGAGGATAAATCATATACCCAGTGACAATACTAGAACATTAAATGTGGATTTTCTGTGTGGATGTTCTCTGCGAGGATAATCTGTGACAACCCAGTGTCTTCATTCTCTGAAATCACTCTCTGCTGACAGAGCGAAAGTTCTGACTCATTATCTCTGACTATAACTGTCTAGACCACTTCCTGTTTGAAAACGCCAGGACCTCGTGCAAGAGTATGTTAGGATTGGCTTTGAGTGTGTGCATCCCGCCCCATTAAACTCAAGTGGAACTGCTTTCCTGGGAAGGACACGCCGCGCTAAATCGAGGCATTAAGAGAAACGCGGTGCGCCACGACTGTGAATCAGCAGCATGTTCGTAGTAACCACGGCAACGTGCCGCACGGAATGCGAAAGCGTAACGAAACTCGCAGAGTGGGAGAGGGACGGACCTTGCACCCGGAGACAGGCCGAGGACGTGACCACGCCCACGTCGTTGCCGGCGATGCACGTGTACACGCCGCCGTCCTCCACGGTCACAGCCGAGACGCACAGGGTCACTTCACCTGTCTCGCTGTCGCACGAGAGGGAAATGAGGTAGTCAGACACCACACTGATGTTCTGACGCAAACTGAGAAACCACATATTATGATAACGTATGATATCGGTGGCGCGCTTCTATTGAAGCGTGGGAGGGAAAAGTCGTGGTATGAGAACTGTGCAGTTGGAGGTGTAGGTCTGGAGGTCACAGGTCACTGGAACTGCCAGGGCGTACCTGTGTGCGAGCGTGTGACGCCTGCCGTCACTCAGGGGAGCGTGGTCAGGCCCTCTCCAGGAGACGGAAGCCCTCGGCTGGCCGCCCACCTTGCAGCGGAGGGTCACGACCTCCCCGCTCTCGCAACTCACGTCGCTCAGGGGCACGAGGAACTCTGGCGGGACTGTGGGGATGACACGGGAGAGGTCAATTCAGCTCGGAAAAAAACACCGGGGCCGGAGGAACGTCTGAGAACTTGGCCGTGACACCTACCATCGTAGATGTAGTTCGGATTCAGAAGCTGAAAAGCAAAAGGAGAGGAATGAGCGGATCTGGGAGAGAAAACCGAGACCTCCTCGGCATTGTGGGTGCCAGATACCTTCACGGAAACCTTGTTGAGTGGAGCGTCACGGAGCCTGCCGAGCCCGTTCTCCTGGCGGGAGTCTTTCCTGCCCTCTTTCTCTCTCTTCTCCGACCGTCGCCGGATTCGGAATGCCGTGTGCCATGAAGACGACTTTCTGGATCCAAAAGAGAAAGAAGGTGATAAACATTTCTCACAATGTCAGAGAGAAAAAGTTTCTGTTGTGGATGTTGGGTGATGTAGGGATGGATGTTGGGTGATGTAGAGGTGGATGTTGGGTGATGTAGGGGTGGATGTTGGGTGAAGTAGGGGTGGATGTTGGGTGATGTAAAGGTGGATGTTGGGTGATGTAGAGGTGGATGTTGGGTGATGTAGGGGTGGATGTTGGGCGATGTAGAGGTGGATGTTGGGCGATGTAGGGGTGGATGTTGGGTGATGTAGAGGTGGATGTTGGGTGATGTAGAGGTGGATGTTGGGCGATGTAGGGGTGGATGTAGGGGTGATGTAGAGGTGGATGTTGGGTGATGTAGGGGTGGATGTTGGGCGATGTAGGGGTGGATGTTGGGTGATGTAGAGGTGGATGTTGGGTGATGTAGAGGTGGATGTTGGGTGATGTAGGGGTGGATGTTGGGTGATGTAGGGGTGGATGTTGGGTGATGTAGAGGTGGATGTTGGGTGATGTAGAGGTGGATGTTGGGTGATGTAGGGGTGGATGTTGGGTGATGTTGGAGTGGATGTTGGGTGATATGGGGTGGATGTTGGGTGATATGGGGTGGATGTTGGGCGATGTAGAGGTGGATGTTGGGTGATGTAGAGGTGGATGTTGGGTGATGTAGGGGTGGATGTTGGGTGATGTAGGGGTGGATGTTGGGCGATGTAGGGGTGGATGTTGGGCGATGTAGAGGTGGATGTTGGGTGATGTAGGGGTGGATGTTGGGTGATGTAGGGGTGGATGTTGGCCGATGTAGAGGTGGATGTTGGGTGATGTAGAGGTGGATGTTGGGTGATGTAGAGGTGGATGTTGGGTGATGTAGGGGTGGATGTTGGGTGATGTAGAGGTGGATGTTGGATGATGTAGAGGTGGATGTTGGGTGATGTAGAGGTGGATGTTGGGCGATGTAGGGGTGGATGTTGGGCGATGTAGGCCACCAGGAGCTCGGGCGTGCGGCGTACTTGAATGTTCCGTCGGTCCAGTCGGGCGTGCCGGCGGAGGTGTGGCCCAGCACGCGGCCGGGGATCCAGCCCTCGGCAGCGGGCCCCTGCTCCGTGGCCGCCCGGAACACCAGGAACATGCTCTGCTGGTTGGAGGCCAGAATCTGCACCACCTCACCCTGCGTCACACTAATCTCATCCTCTTTAAGAGCCACATAGTCCTGGGTCACCAACATGGTGGAGATACTGCTACTGCTACTGCTTTCACTCTGAGAGGGGAACACACACACACACACACACACGCACGCACGCACGCACACACACACACACACACACACACACACACACACACACACACACACACAGATACACACACACACACACACACACTTACTAGGACCATCAAAAGATTAAAAAAACCTAAGATTAATATTAAAAATCCTTCAGATTATTAGGATAATTTTAGATTAAACTTAATGAAGTGTTAGACTCATACAGTACTCTGATACACTTGACCATACAAACTGCACAGTATGTAAACACTCTTACACTGTATGAGATACTGCAGAGGGTGAGGCTGAGAGGAAGAGAAAAAGAGGGTGACAGCGTGAGAGAAAGAGTGAGAGAGAGTGAGAGCGTGAGAGAGAGCGCATGAGCGTTTGGTGCAACGCAAGGCAAGGCCGTTTAATCCGGAAGCTTCTCATTAGTAGGCGGAGAAATTCCAGCCGTCTATCCAGCGAGTGAGCGTCTGCTTTGGACCGCCACACACGCCCGGCTCCGCCCCAAACCTGGCCGGAGTCGCCGTGGAACGGTGGGAACCGCCAGGTGGCGAGGGTTAGTACGGGTTAGTCCACTGGCTCCTAACCCCGCGTTGTCACGGGTACGGAGTGTGAGAGCATAAGCGACTGCAAGGCCGGGCCACAGGACGCGTCCCGCACCGCCCCGGCGGGTTAGTAGGAAGCAGGAGCAGGACTAGGCCTGGCTGAAGCCTGGGGCTAGAGTTCGGGCCCTTACCCCATTGCTGTGCGTGGAATGCAGGGAGTGCTCGCTGGTGGAGGAGCAGGTGCTGGCGCGGTCCGGCTCCTTGCTGTGGCTCGAGCGCCGGCGCTTGGGCACCTCTGCCTGCTCCGCACAGGGCCCGGGCCGGGCGGGGACCCAGGGGCCAACCGGGGCGGGGCTGCCCGGGACGAAGGGACCGCTCAGAGGGGAGAGCGTTGGGGACGGGAGGCCCGTCCGAGCTCGGGGCGAGGCCAGGCACAGCGGGGCTACCGTGGGCCCGCGGAAGGGGGTCTGCGGCCGGGCCTCCTCGCGCGGCTCGCTCGGGGGGCTGTCGGGCGTCGGCGCGGGGACACACGTACCTGAGGCGTGGCCGTCCGGCCCCGGGGCCGGGTGGTGGTGCTGGGCGGGCTGGGGGAGGCGGGAGGAGGGCTGGGGGATCCGCGAGGCCCGCGAGCGGGAAGCGCCGCAGGCCGAGGCCGAACCGCCGCCCCCGGGGAGGCCACCTCCGCTGGGGCCGCCCGCCCCGCTCGCCCCCACGTGGTTCCGCTGGTACTCGATGGGAGACGTTAGCGCTGGGACACACAAACGCCATTCGGTGACTGAGCTATTGCTGTTCACGCCGTCCTATCACGGTACAGGAAATCTGGCAGAATCAAGCTCCACTTTGTTCGAAACACCTCATTTACACCCACGCCGTCTCACTGCTGCGGCCGGTTCGTTAGCCACCCTCGACCCAGTTCATCGCTGGTCAGTGAAGAACACCACTGACCACTCTGTACTGTTTGGCAACGCAGCAGTGACATGGCCGAATGTGCACGGCAACAGACATGCAAAAATCTGTGTACACCGACAAGATGTTTGAAATAGATAAGCGTTTGTGATAAAGGAAACTGTAGGTGTGCAGCTCCCAAGAGACATGGCTGTCATAGAGCAAGCGAGAAGCAGGTGTTCTTCCTACCATTGAGGAAGTTCCTCTGGTTCTCCAGGATGCTGCTGATCTGCTGGACCCAGAGCCTGCAAGCCGCAGGGCTGGACGAGTGGAGCACGAAGCGCTCGGTGGCACCCGGTGAAGAGCGCGAGGTCAGAGTGAACCTGCAGGGGGCGCCGTCTGTACACTCCTCCAGTCCCAACCAACTGACCTGTGGGGAGAAAGGGTGGAGACAAAGAGAGGGGGGGGAGAAGGGGAGAGGAGAGGGGGAATGAGACAGAATATAGAGAGATATATATAGAGAGAGAAAATAAAGAGAGAGAGACAGAGAGAGAGGGTGTGGGAGAGAGAGGGGGAGAAGGTGGGCATACTGACATCACTCATCTCTTGTCTGGGTTTTGTGTCCAATTAGGAAGTGTTTGGCCCTAGCTCCAGCCCTGCTGTGTGAGCCTGGACTGCCCGGATTGTTCTGAGAGTACTGTTTTGAGAGTACTGTTTTGAGAGTACTGTTCTGAGAGTACTGTTCTGAGAGTACTGATCTGAGAGTACTGTTTTGAGAGTACTGTTCTGAGAGTACTGATCTGAGAGTACTGTTTTGAGAGTAGTGATCTGAGAGTACTGTTCTGAGAGTACTGATCTGAGAGTACTGATCTGAGAGTACTGTTTTGAGAGTACTGTTCTGAGAGTAATGTTTTGATAGTATTGATCTGAGAGTACTGTTTTGAGATTAGTGATCTGAGAGTACTGTTCTGAGAGTACTGATCTGAGAGTACTGTTTTGAGAGTACTGTTCGGAGAGTACTATTCTGAGAGTACTGATCTGAGAGTACTGTTTTGAGAGTACTGTTCTGAGAGTACTGATCTGAGAGTACCGTTTTGAGAGTAGTGATCTGAGAGTACTGTTCTGAGAGTACTGATCTGAGAGTACTGTTCTGAGAGTACTGTTCTGAGAGTACTGATCTGAGAGTACTGTTTTGAGAGTAATGTTTTGATAGTATTGATCTGAGAGTACTGTTTTGAGAGTACTGATCTGAGAGTACTGTTTTGAGAGTACTGTTCTGAGAGTAATGTTTTGATAGTATTGATCTGAGAGTACTGTTTTGAGATTAGTGATCTGAGAGTACTGTTCTGAGAGTACTGATCTGAGAGTACTGTTTTGAGAGTACTGTTCGGAGAGTACTATTCTGAGAGTACTGATCTGAGAGTACTGTTTTGAAAGTACTGTTCTGAGAGTACTGATCTGAGAGTACTGTTTTGAGAGTAGTGATCTGAGAGTACTGTTCTGAGAGTACTGTTCTGAGAGTACTGATCTGAGAGTACTGTTTTGAGAGTACTGTTCTGATAGTATTGATCTGAGAGTACTGTTTTGAGAGTAGTGATCTGAGAGTACTGTTCTGAGAGTACTGATCTGAGAGTACTGTTTTGAGAGTACTGTTCAGAGAGTACTGTTTTGAGAATACTGTTTTGAGAGTATTGATCTGAGAATACTGTTTTGAGAGTATTGATCTGAGAGTACTGATCTGAGAGTACTGTTCTGAGAGTACTGATCTGAGAGTACTGATGCTTACACACCTTGATGCTGTTCTTAAAGAGGTAGCCCGGCGTGGAGAATCCCTTCTTCTTGTCCAGCGGCTCACTGAAGATGACGATCTGCTCAAAGAGGAAGACGCGTCTCTCCTTGGCCCGAGCCAGCAGGCTGCTCTCCTGGTCCAACACCATGAAGGTGTCCTGAAGGAGCAACCTGCCCTGCGCTACGATCTTCCCCTGAACACCACCAAACACAGACAACACCGTCAGAACGAGCTGCGAGTAGCCTCTACACACACGCGCGCACACACACACACACACACACACACACACACACACACACATGTACGCACGCATACACACACACACACACACACACATGCACGCACGCACGCACACACACACACAGAACATCCAAACTAATGAGGCCTCGGGATGTAACATCCACACAAACATTCACAGTAAACGCTCTGCAGCTACAGTAACTGTAAAAGCAACTTAGCCTCACCCACAAACCCACCTCCCATGAACCACCCTCATCCACCAACAAACCTCCCATGAACCACCCTCATCCACCCACAAACCTCCCATGAACCACCCTCATCCACCCACCAACAAACCTCCCATGAACCACCCTCATCCACCCACAAACCTCCCATGAACCACCCTCATCCACCCACAAACCTCCCATGAACCAGCCTCATCCACCCACAAACACACCTCCCATGAACCACCCTCATCTACCAACAAACCTCCCATGAACCACCCTCATCCACCCACAAACACACCTCCCATGAACCACCCTCATCCACCCACCAACAAACCTCCCATGAACCACCCTCATCCACCCACAAACACACCTCCCATGAACCAGCCTCATCCACCCACAAACCTCCCATGAACCAGCCTCATCCACCCACAATCCTCCCATGAACCACCCTCATCCACCCACAAACACACCTCCCATGAACCAGCCTCATCCACCCACAAACCTCCCATGAACCAGCCTCATCCACCCACAATCCTCCCATGAACCACCCTCATCCACCCACAGCCCACCCTCCACTTCACCCCCAGCCCATCACCATGGCGCCAGGGTCTTACATCGAAGCCCTGTAGGCGGCCCACGTTCATCATGTCATTGCAGCGTTTCGGAACGACACACATCACCTCCACCGCTTTCTGCAAAAGACAGTCAGGTGCTTAGGAAAGAGAACGCTGAGATCCATTAGACTGTTAAAAACTGAGTGAGACAGCTAAACCCTAAAGGGGCGGGGTGTGGTGTGGAGGGCGGGGCAAGGGGGCGGGGCACCAGAACTCCCTGAGGCATTTAGTCCTTACCTCCAGCTCTGCAGAATCAACTCCGGCTCTTTTGGAAAACTTTAGGAAATCCTGGAGCAAAAAACAAACACAAAGCGGAAACTTCAACTGATTTGTTCTTTTTATTCCTTCCTTGTACACACAATTCAGAAAATTAGTTTGAAATTACCCCACCTAATCTTTTAAGTTTCAATTTTAGATCATATTGACAAAGTGCACACCGGCGAATTCATCTAAAGAAGGAGGAAAAGGTCACACCACAGCCGTGGGGAGATTTAGTTGTGCGATAAGTAGGGCTGAACGATTAATTGCATTTGCGATAATTTCGCGATTTTTTAAAACGCGATTGTCTAATCGCACAGGCTGCGATTTAAACTGGTCACGTGACTTGGGAGCGAGCCGAGCCGAGGACGAACGGAGCAAACCCGAGCAGGAGGCAGGGAGGTGGAGAAGTGAAGTTAACACAGCGCACTTTAACTTGTTGCACAATGGCTTCAGGCTCGACAGAAGCTGACACAACTGAAAGTCTAATACCAAAGAGGGGCAGCACATAAGTTGTGTGAAATTACTTTGGCTTTTAAAAAGATGCTGCTCAACGTCAGGTACCCTGCAAAACATGCCTTGCTACTGTTGCTACGACTCGAGGTAACACTACAAACCTTCAGCATTAAAAAAACACCACAAAGCCTCGTATGATATTTGTAAGGCTAAAATGCTAACGACCAGTGCTGCATCTTCAAATACGCCAAAGTGTTTCTCTGCGCTTATACAGCTTTAGTATGCGGTGAGCAGCGAAATACCGTAAAATCACGCATATAGGCGCAATAAGATTTAAAGCACGGATGAATCGCGAAAGCGCGGATAGCTTGACCGCGGTCCAGCAGACAGGGTTCACTGACCGAACCGTTTGAAAGTGTAACTCCTTATGGATGTAATTCGAAGCGGCACGCTGAAATAACTCGGGCAGTAACGGAGTTCATAGTGAAAGACATGATGCCCGTTAATATAGTGAACAAGCCCGGCTTCATGGCTTTGTTAAACACACTGGATATGCGCTACCAAACGCCCTCACGCACATATTTTAGCCAAGTTGCTATACCTGCAGGGCAGCCAACTCTCACGCATTGAGCGTCTTAGACTAAAAAATTAGTAGTTCGCTCTGGCGCCAACCACAGGCGATCGATCGATCACGATATAATAATAATACTTAAATTTAGTCCATTTTACACCCAGTAGCGGACTTAGCAATTTGGAGGCTCAATGCGAATTTAGCTAGGGGGCCCATCAACATTAATATGCGAGAAATAAGTTCAGGTTCACACTACAAGATTTTAGGCTGGTTTTTCAGTCGCCGACTGTTTTTGTAGATCGCCGACAGAAACTGTGGTCGGACGCAAATCGGGGATCATTCGGCGCTCGATCAGTCGTGTAGTGTGAACTGCTGAAAGACGCTCGCCGAGCCGTCGCCGAGTGGTCGCCAACTCATCGCAGACGACCGGCAGATATCTAGCACGTTTCATATCTAGCCCAGTCGGCGACTGAGAGTCAACAGCAGCGTCTAGCTTCATACAACTTTACTACAACACTGTGTTTAAGTTATTGTGACGATTGACTATATCTAAGTTCACTGCAACGGAGAGATGAAATAATTCTGGCAATTTGGGACTATGGAGTGGTTAAACGGTAAAAAATAATAATAAACGAAACGAATAACGAAAATGTGGAGTACATGTACGTTGTTTTTATTTTCTTCGTGGTGTTGCTGGTTCTCGCGAGTGTTTCATTTTCGTGTTCTCGTGTTTTTGGACGGCAGCCGGATGAGTCGGCGATTCCCCAGTCGTTTAATTCGTGAGCCCACGTCACCGATCAGTCATGTAGTGTGAAAGCCACAACAACTGAGAGACTCGCGATTACAGCACAACCAGTCGTGTAGTGCGAACGGCACAAAAACCTGACGACTGAAAAGTCGTGTAGTGTGAACCTGGCTTTAGCTAGACAAGGAGGCCCTACAGTGGGAGGGGCCCAAGGCAATTGCCTAGCAACGCCTCTATGCAAAGACCGCCTCTGTTTACACCCCCCCCCCCCCCCCCCCCCCCCCCCCGCAACCCTGTATTTGAGCTGTATAAAAAATGCCGAAACAGAGTTTCCTGAAGTGGAACAATGGGAAAAAATCGCGATTTTAAATCGCAATCGCAATTTATAGATAAAAAATTGCAATTAGATTATTTTCCAAAATCGTTCAGCCCTAGCGATAAGGCCGCTTAATATGAGAACTTGCAGCACGGCGGTGTGATCACCTGATGGGGTGGCAGGACTGACCTGATGGGGTGGCAGGACTGACCTGATGGGGTGGCAGGACTGACCTGATGGGGTGGCAGGACTGACCTGATGGGGTCGCAGGACTGACCTGATGGGGTTGCAGGACTGACCTTTAACAGCAGCTGATACTTCATGATCCTCTGCACCGGTTTGATGAGCAGGTCTGTGATCTGAAGCCTGTGGCCTAAACGCTGCTTTAGATCCTGTGGAGGGAGGAAACACCAACAATCAAACGATCAAGGAACCACACAGGAACGTGAGCCCAGACCGCCAGCACCTGGAATTCTTTGTACCCTTATCGGCTTGATCTTTGTGGTGGGGCTTCTTACCTCGAAATAAGTGTCGATGTACTCGGAGACGATGTGTTCTGACTTAGGCTTGTTCTGACAGTAAACGATGTACATGTGTAGTCTGCGCTCCTGCAGAACAACGCAACGTTTCACATTAGTGGTCAGCTTGCACCACAAAAGAATAAATAAAGGTGTTATTGCCCCGCCCCCTGTAGTGTAAGAGCCTACTGAAAACCATTCCTTACTTGTTTGATGAACAGGGTTGCTAGCCTATCAGGATCTTCCAGGCACTTCTCCAGTTCGGCCAAAAAGAAGCTGTGTAAAAACGAGTCGAAAAGAAAATATATCAGCAAAGTGTGTATTAGTGAAGTCTATATCAGTGAAGTCTGTATCAGTGAAGTCTGTATCAGTGAAGTCTGTATTAGTGAAGTCTGTATTAGTGAAGTCTGTATTAGTGAAGTCTGTAGCAGTGAAGTCTGTAGCAGTGAAGTCTGTAGCAGTGAAGATAGTATCAGCAAAGTCTGTATTAGTGAAGTCTGTATCAGTGAAGTCTGTATCAGCAAAGTCTGTATCAGCAAAGTCTGTATTAGTGAAGTCTGTATCGGCAAAGTCTGTATCAGCAAAGTCTGTATTAGTGAAGTCTGTATCGGCAAAGTCTGTATCAGCAAAGTCTGTATTAGTGAAGTCTGTATCAGCAAAGTCTGTATCAGCGAAGTCTGTATTAGTGATGTCTGTATTAGTGATGTCTGTATCAGCAAAGTCTGTATCAGTGAAGTCTGTATCAGTGAAGTCTGTATTAGTGATGTCTGTATCAGTGATGTCTGTATCAGTGAAGTCTGTATTAGTGATGTCTGTATTAGTGATGTCTGTATCAGTGATGTCTGTATTAGTGATGTCTGTATCAGTGAAGTCTGTAACCGTGACGTCTGTATTAGTGATGTCTGGGCTAACCTTGGCCTGACACACCTACACTTATTGGCTTGTTATAAATAACAGGCAGAACAGGAACAATGATGACCTCGTCATTTCCATGAGTTCATGACAACGTTGTGGCAGTGTGTGAGGCCATCAACTCCTCCGCACAACACTTCACACGAAGGCCACGCTACTGCTGTTTCAGTCCACCTAGTGCTTCAACTGCCATCTTAGAAAGTCCAGTCAGTGTGACGTGTGCCTCGGGGTCCGCGTCCCGAGACGCCCACACGTTTGGTAAACCTACGAGGTTATCACTTCTCTTTTACAGCCTCCTGCTAACTCACGTGCGCTTCGCGCGTTACTTACTCCTTGTGCCAGTCGTAGATCTGATGGATGTTTCCGAACACGATCTTGTCTTTGCCCTTCATGTCGTCCGGAACCCCCTCCTCCCTCATCCGGCTTATGTAGCCCTGCGAACACGACAGGCCTGGGATGGCGTTACCACGGAGACGCTGCCACGGACACCCGAGCGTGTGAGCGTGCGAGTCGGACGTGCGGAGGTGGTGTCGGCGACCGTCGCCGCCCGTGGCACACCTCGACGCCGTCGGAGATCGTCCCGACGGTGCGGGAATATCGCCGCCCTCGCGAGTTACGAATGCAAAAGAACGAATCGGCCTGTTCTACCGAAGAAGCCCAGCTCCGCGCTAGAGACGGCGTTAAGACTTACACACACTGCGTCGCACTCTTACACACTCTACACAAAACAGGACGTCCAGGCGTGGAGATCCTGAGCCCACAATCGCTCGTCTTACCTCCACCACTGCACCCAGGTCCCTGACGTAGTCTCTTTCTGTCTCCACCAGCTCCAGAAGCACATAGCTGAAAAGAATGAAATGTGTTTATCGAGATAAGCAGTCGGAGACTCCTGCAGAGAAACGCCATTCAGATCTGGTTGTGGGGGGAGCCAGGCGGAGGAGAGAAGTAGCGTGGGCGTTCGGCCACACTGGGGTGAAAGCCGGGTCTTGGGGGGGGGGGGGGGGGGGGGTGTGTCTTACTGTCGCTTCTTGAGGAATCCGGCCTTACGCTCGTCCATCTCGTCGACGGGTGAAGAGGAGGAGAGGAGGGAGGTGTCGGAGGGGTTACAGGAGGGGCTGCTGCTCTCAGCCTGCTCCACGGAGAGAGAGACGGGCCGCTCCTCCAGACTCTGGGAGAGAAGGAGAGAGAGAGACAGACAGAGAGAGAGAGAGAGATCAAAGATCAAGACAAGACAGGAGGAGACTAGAAAACAGGCCCAAAAACGCCACCGTTGGCGGGAAGAGAGACAGAGAATGGAGACCCCGCCCTCGGCCACGCCCACCATCTTGCTCTTGACAAGCTCCTCGATGGCGTTGACCAGCTCGGCGGCACTGGGCGTCTCCGAGCTGCTCGGACGTCCTGACAGGCGGGAAGACCCCTGCGGGGAGACAGACAGACAGACAGACAGACACAGACAGACAGAGAGGGAGAGCGAGAGAGAGAGAGGTTACCATGGATACACATGAGCAGCAGACCAGATGCACTTTAAACTGGGCGGTGTGTGTGTGGTTGCAAATCTTCAGCCCGTTACTTCATATTTGTTTCATATTTAGCAAGCAAAGTCTGTGCGTGTGTGTGTGTGTGTGTGTGTGTGTGTGTGAGACAGGGGTAAGAACATGTCTTTGCCTAGGTGTTAGTTACTAGAAAATGCTGTGAGTAAAAATATACTGTGAAATGAGTAAGAAACAGAGGTGTACATTGGCTGAAGGGGAAATCCATCACTTCATATTTCTGATCAGGTCTCATAATTAAGCCAACGTGAAGGAAAGCTCACCAGAGTGTTCTGAGCCCAACATTGCACCAGTCCAAATAAGGTATGGGGCGTGGCCTCGGAACTCGACATCCAATAGGGCAACAGTTGCAGGGTTGGGGGAGAAGCTTGGTTTGGAAATGGGTCTTTTGGGTTTATTTGGTCAATAGGAGGTGAGGTACACATGACTGTCAGCTACATGGGACATAATCCCAAATCCCAGTACATAATCACAAATACTCCATAAAGGAGGGTACACGAACACAACAGGATGAAATGAAGGAAGTGGGTATTTACATATTTAAATGAGCACATTAGAGGTGTTTTCTTCACTGATTTATTTATTATTTTGGTCGATATGAAGGATGGCCCTTAAATGACTATATGAAAGGTCAAATGTGTGTGGAGTATTCAAGTCAACAAGTGACAAGGAAGAAAAAAAAACGCAAGAGGTTGAAGTGAATAGAAAGGGAGGTGAAGAAGGGGAGGGGTAAACAGCCAGGGGGAGGAGCTACATGGAAAGATATGGAAACCGGGCCAAAACGAACACAGAGCAAAAATGAGCAGAATGCTAGAGAGCAAAATGACAGTAAAAGAAAAGGAAAGAAAAGTAAAGAAAAAGAAAGAAACAGACAGTTGCGTTAGATCCAGGTCGTCCAGAAACATGAACAACCACTCGAACCATCATGCCAGGAATTGAGTAAATCAACAAATTATAATGTGTGATGATATGTAATGTAGATATTATGTGGGTAGATGTTTATGAATATCATATTGGCATAACTCATACATAAAGAAACAAGGCATGGGGGTTGAAGAGATGAAAAATGAAAAATGAACAGTTAATCCGTAGTCATAATCTGTTTTGGGCACCTAGACCAGCGTTTCCCAACCGGGGTGCCGCGGCACCCTGGGGTGCCGTCTGTCTTCATCGGGGGTGCCGTCAAAATATTCTGATGTGAAATAAAAAACTATTGTTTTAAAAAATGAAGTTATTATACGCTTTAAAAATCATTAAAATGTATTTCATATGACCAGATCTTGCGTGAGCTTTTTTTCAGGCGGGGGGGATTGGAATCTGTCGCGATGGTTAGTGTAGCAGCTGTGTGTATGTGTGTGTGTGTGTGTGTGTGTGTGTGTGGTTGGGGAGCGGGCTGGCTAAAGTCGACCAAGAAACAGCGCAATCTATATTCTGATTGGTTCAACCTGTTATAATATACAACCGATGGATTGGCTGAATATGCTGCGGTGTGCGGCGATTAGATTATTTAAAAAATAAATTAATAATAATAATATTCAAGCGTGAGAAATTCCATGTGTGGCGTGAGAGCGTGTGAAATCGCTAAATATGCGTGAGTCTCACGCTCAAAGCGTGCATATGACCTGCATATGACCAAGGTCAGCACGTGATTACGCAGGTTTCCCACTGACTGTAAGTCACATTTATCTGCTCTCTGTCTTAATAATAACTTTTTTTGTGTTATGTTGGCTGGGAGATGGTTGCAGAGAGTATGTTTTCAGGGTTGCCAACGCTCACGCATTGAGCATGAGACACACGCTTTGACCGTATTCACACGCTCTCACGGCACACTTCCGATATCTCACATCCGAAAAACAAATCTTGTTTATTTATCTGATCCATATCTATGATTCAATGAGTTACTAGTTCGCTCTGGCGCCAACCACCCGCGATCGATAGATTGCGATATAATACTTAATTTGTGTCCATTTTACGTTCACACCCCCCCCACCCCGATCAACAACTTACGTCTCCCCCCCCCCACCCCCCATCCCCCCCCAAAGCCTGTGTTTTTAACGCATTGTAAACTGGGGTGCCTTAAAATTTTGCATGCATATAAAGGGTGCCACAACTGAAAAAAGGTTGAGAAACACTGACCTAGACGCAACTCAGGACCCAGTGGGAGGGGCTAGTGTTGGAGGGCGGAGCCTTACCTTGTCCTCCTGGGAGTCTTGGTGCAGCAGGCTGTGTTGCTGGATGGCCATGGGTGGGGGGAGGGGCACGGCGTCTGGGCCTTCCTCACCCTCCTCCTCACCACAACTCTGCATGCCTGACGAGGACGACTTAGAGAGGGTCCCGCTGCTCATTCCTTCACTCCTCATCCTCTGTGAGGGAGACGCAGAGTGAGAGAGAGACAGAGTGAGAGGGAGACGCAGAGTGTGAGGGAGACAGAGTGAGAGGGAGACAGAGTGAGAGGGAGACGCAGAGTGTGAGGGAGACAGAGTGAGAGGGAGACAGAGTGAGAGGGAGACAGAGTGTGAGGGAGACACAGAGTGAGAGGGAGACGCAGAGTGTGAGGGAGACAGAGTGTGAGGGAGACGCAGAGTGAGAGAGAGACAGAGTGAGAGGGAGACAGAGTGTGAGGGAGACAGAGTGAGAGGGAGACGCAGAGTGAGAGGGAGACGCAGAGTGAGACGCAGAGTGTAAGGGAGACAGAGTGTGAGGGAGACAGAGTGAGAGGGAGACGCAGAGTGTAAGGGAGACAGAGTGTGAGGGAGACGCAGAGTGCAGAGTGAGAGAGAGACGCAAAGTGTGGGGGAGACACAGACTGTGTGAGGGAGACACACTGTGTGAAGGAAACTCAGAGTGAGAGACCAGAGTGAGACAGAACACAGAGTGAGAGAGCACGGAGTGAGAGAACATAGAGTGAGAGAGACTGTAGAGTGAGACAGAACACAGAGTGAGGTGTCTGGCACAGAGTGGATTTGGGCTATGACACTCCAAACAAACTCTGTCTTTTGCAAGTGCACACACAAGACATTTTGAAGATGAATAACTCTTCAAGGATTTAACTCTGCCAGCCAACCAAAATGTCAAATTAACATGATAAATCGCTTCTTGTGTAGTGCTTGTACTTGCCCATGTGGAAAATACAGTCTGTAAAAATCTTTTCCAATGTTACAGATTCATTATTATATTATATTACAGGATTCTGGGGGATTACATACTGTTTACCTGTTTCACACCAGAGTATAAACAGACTCTTTTTGACTGGACACATGGTCTGGCATTTTTAGTGCCCCCCCAAAAACCAGAAAAACTCCTCCAGAAAAAGAACCTGTTTGCACATTTGCCAAATGTGTGATGATGCCAAGAGGGTTTGAGAGGGACAATAATTTTGGGTCAGTGAAAAAAGCTATAGAATTTATTTATAGATGTACACTGGAACTGTCATAAAAAGGCCATTTGAATAGCCCAGATGAATGTAACGTAAATACTGGTTGGAAATTCAGTTCATGGCCATATAGAAAACATGTCTGTTCTGTACTGGGCAATATGCAATTATATGTGTCATGGGGTCAGGTTGACGCAGGGGGTCAAACAAGGGGCCAAATGTTGGAACCTGCTCATTCCATTTTTTCCCCCTCATACTGAGTCTGACTTTCGTCCCATGTTAAAGAAACTTATTTTACGCATTTTTGTTCTTTCATTACAAAAACAGCATTGTCCGTGTGGACAGAAGCCGTGTGGACGTGGTCTTTGTAAAGCCCGTTTCCATGTGGCTAACTGAATCACCAGCAGCAAAAACCAAGACAACTTTCAACTGGCATATACAACTGGACCAATAAGAAGCCGACGGAAGTTTGAAGGGTGCCCAATGAGCAGCCGGCTCCGCCCATGCCAGAAAGAGACCACGCATCCGTCCAATCACGTCTGCCTACTGCAGAACCGCTACACTTACCCCAA
>NC_135223.1:4956212-4961212 GCF_052324685.1 Brachyhypopomus gauderio
AAACAGTGGTTTTCATTTGCAGAGAGAGGTGTTGCACATGTAGCCACCTGCACAGCTGCAGACTCGAAGTTTACAAAACAACAGAAGCGTCCATTGATGCCACCCTGTTGATTCAGGGACGCCAAACTTCCGCCAGCCATCGAAACTCCATCAAACGTGGCTGGACGAGCCCTCATAAGCTTTAGAAGAAGCTCACGGCTACGCTCAGAGTCCTTTTGGTCGTCTTTCCTCCAGGCTGGGGAGGGGGTACGGGAAGAGGACGCGGGCACGTTTAAAACTGCCCCCGAACAAACGCAGCTTTCAGCACCGCCGGAGCAGAGTCGCACCTCTCCCAGACGGAGTCGGGCCACCGGACCCTTGCGGTAGACGACTAGTGGCAGAGCTCCAGAACGCAGTTCCACTACATTCCAGTAAGGGCTGCGTGATTTGGCCAAAATATTGTATCGTGATATACTTGAGGGCCAAGTGATGTTGCTATAACATATCGGCAGAAATGTGTGTCGGTGTTTATGTTTTCCATATTCCACAGAATACACACATCGGTATACATAACACAGTGTGTGTTCCTAGGGACTTGTATGCACAACCTTAGTGTTGTTAACTTCGCCCTTCACTACCAGGAGCACACGTGACGTATATTCCCACGTGACACATATTCCCACACGGCAGGCAAAGACTAAGACACTCACATGAGTGAGAATTCAGGCAGGCTGAGGCTAAGGCAGACTAGCACGTAGCATGCGTGTAGCACGTAGCATGCGTGTAACACGTAGCATGTGTGTAGCACGTAGCATGAATGTAGCACTTAGCAAGTGTGACCACATTGAGAAACCACCATACACTAAGCAAGTCACAGCTAATCTGGAGCACGGCTAACGAGCATCGCCCTCTGTTGGCTCAGTGTGGCTTTGAGGGGAGTGGCGTTGAACAGTGGGAGTGGCTTTGGAGAGTGGGCATGGCTTTGAACTGACAGAGACACACCGTTAAGTGCAAATCCTGAGACAAGAGACAAATCCTGCTCCAGTGTATTGTCTCTCACACACACATACACACACTGCACCATCCAACATACAAAAACATGGAGAAATGTCTCGTTCCATAAACTGGCGTAAAAACCAGCGCTTCCTTCCAGCGCGTCCCCGTCAGAGACACGAGCGGGGCTGAGGCAGAGACGGACTCTGAGGAGACGCAGCAATGCCAGGAATGTCGCCCAGACCCCCTGGAGGTCTCGACTCCAGCAGCACACGCGGTGATAATAGGTGCAAACAGGCCCCTAGGGGCTACAAGTAAACCTACGGCCTGCGAATGTAGAAATAACTGCATTTAAGTTCAGTCTCATCGTAAATCATGCCAACACGCCTGAGTGTTGCCCCTTTGTGAATGACACTGTCCAAATCAGAAACACATGAAAGAAACTGCATTTTGAATTCTGAAATTCTGAAAAGACTTTCTACAATAAATAAATTCACTTTAGATGAAGTTAAGCCTTCCCTGACACTCTGTAAACTACAACACAAAGCAGGTTTTGACTAAAAGAACTATTTAGTAATTAATGAATGGCTTAGTAATTAGTGAATTAGTATTATTTAGTAATTATAATTAAGTATATCACCTGTGCCCAGAACCAAGGGCCCAAAGGGGCCCTCCGCTAAATGAGGAAAACGGCGAAACTCAAATGGCAGACGGTGCCGTCGTGATGGTCAGTACGTACCCAAATCCAGCAGCCACACCTTGCAGTTGTCCAGACACTTACTGGCTGAGCTCACTGGACCGGCAGACCACAGAGAGCTCAGAGCATGCGCCATGTGTGGGGAAGGGAGTGCAAAAGAGCTGAGAAGATCCCACTACATACCGCACCACTACATAGCACGAGAGACTGAGAGTGTGAGGGAAAGAGCCTGGCTGAAATAGAGAGGGAGGGAGAGAGGGAGAGAGAGAGGGAGAGAGAGAGAGGGATGGAATGTGAGACAGGCCAAGAGAGTTAGACACAGACAGAGGGGGGAGTGAGAGAGAAAGGGAGAGAAAGAGAGAGAGATAGAAGGAGAGAGACAGAGAGAGAGGGAGGGAGGAAGAAAGAGACAGAGAGAGAGAGGGAAGGAGAGAGGCAGAGAGAGAGGGAGGGAGGAGAAGAGAGAGTGAAAGAGAGAGGGAGGAAGAGAGAGAGGGAGAGAGTAAGAGAGAGACAGAGAGAGAAAGATAGAGGGAAGAAGAGAGACAGAGAGAGGGAGAGAGAGGGAGGAAGAGAGAGAGCTAGAAAGGATTTTTTCCTTGAGGTGGTTTATTTGTGCTAAAATAATCTTTTTATTAATATTTCTGTCTATCTAGGAATTGGGTCCGAGCTCAGACCTCATCAGACCTCATCACAAGGCTTTGCCCGCTATTAATGACTTAAAGATTGTACGACGTGGTAGGCTGAGGGTGAGAGGATGACTGACGGGCACGGCCAGTATCCGGGCTCAGCCGCCGTGCCCAGGCTCGCACCGGCGCTACGGGCCGGATCACAGGGGCGGTGTAGCGGTCCGCACAAAGAGCCCCCTGTTGGAGTGTGTGTTTGGCTAGTTCTGGCGGCTGGGCTGTGGCCAGCAGGGTAGCTTCCTGTTGCCCATGAACACACACACACACACGCGCACACACACACACACATACTACGTGTCTTTCCTTTCCGTACCAATCAACATTCAGGAAAGGATTCCGCTTTTGTTTCCACTTGTGAACTATCCTGAACTGACATTTATTACCACACTGACATTATGAATCATTTTGCTATCCCATGATTCTGTCCAACGGACGGCTCAGTACAAGTACAGCAGCCATGGAGCCCGAATAAAGTTCGGATGATTCTTTTAGCATGATCCATAAAACATGGCATCCTTAAAGGCATTTTTAGTCAGCACTGGCAGGCCGTAGCAACGTTGGGTGGAGATCCCAGATTCTGAATCATGGGCACGGATGCATTCTGTCCCGTGGGGGTCACGACCGCAGGAAAGACGGCAGTCGCGCTAAGTGCTAACAGCTCGATTATCCATAGTAGGAACTGGCCTCTTCAACACGGCTAGTTCCTTACTGTCGAGAATGTCCACGTGATGGCTTGTGGGCTGATTATTAAATTGGCTGTAACTGATTTATTTCGAGGACAATACAACAGCTAATCTGTCTTAGCATCCTGAGGGTGCCTGTCAATCACCCTCAACTACACGGTGCGAACACACAGAAGGCAGGAGGACAGGCTACATGCTAAAGTCTTCGATGTGTTCTGAGGAAGGCGTGGGATTAAATATGGGGACGGACTCGTTTATTAAATCTGAGGGAAGTTAACAGTTGGAAATTATCAACTGCACCAGTCACCCGATGTTCTCTTTGTTATTAAGCTCTGACCAAGAAGTTTTACACACTTCACAGATCTCCTCAGAAGAAAAACCCCCTGTGCTACTCATAAAGGGTCTGACGGTCAGTCACACCACAGAGGCGCAAACACATCCAGGGCACCTTATAAAAATATAAAAACGTGTCACTTCCGGTTAATGTGTAACCGCACATCTTATCTAGTAAAGCCCCTGTGGTCGAGTACTTTAAAGAACTGCTCTCCTGACCCTTGACCCTTGACCTTGACCCTTTGTCATTACTTCAGCTGAGCTTTAGGGATTTCGGGGAATCGCCCTGCAGCTAATCAGCTCTGCGCGGTAACGCGGCCTGTTGCATGGCAACCACGCGGCCAGAGGACCGTTTTGATCTGTTCGTTCCCAGTAAGACCTTAGTCATCCATTCCATGCTTGAGTTAATCTTTTTAACATCTTAATACGGTCACTGGATACACTTGGAAGTTAATGGCAAAACCAAAACATACTGTGACATTCAAATCAAAGATTAGGAGTATGTCAAGAATAATAGAGATTAGCAGTATGTCAAGAATAATAGAGATTAGCATATGTCAGGAATATTCGCCTGAGCACCAACTGCACGGGGTGTCAAAGCTGCTAACGAACACGGTACCCTTTCGCTGTCTGAGTCACTCAGCCCTGTCTGCAAACTGTGTACAAAGAAACAGCTGGAATCCTCCTACCAGCCCGAACACGTCCGTGTAAGACCCTCAGGCTAGGGAGGGGGTTGAAGCACTTTACCGCCAGTCCCTTCACAGGACCGGGCCTTTCAGAGACCATTCCGGGGTCAAAGGAGTGAACGCCCCTCATCGCAAAACGACCCAGGTCACCAAGCAACTCTGAAGAACCGGACTACAGGAGCAGGTCAACACACACGCCTGACCCCACCGCTGCCTGTCCTGGACGCGCGGGGGACGAGGGTCCGTACCTTTGTGGTTGAAGAAGCCCTCCATCTCCAAGCTGCTGCGTGAGTGGGCGATGCAGAGCGTGGCACAGGGCACCAGGCCCTCCTGGGCAGGCGAGCGGTCGGTGGTGCGGACCAGGCACCACTCGGGCTTGTCCTGGGGTCTCTCCAGCAGCTCCACCGTCTGGCCGCGTCGCACGCTCAGCTCCGAGCCGTTCCCCGCCATGAAGTCGTGGATGACCACCGTCAGCTCGCAGCCGCCGGACAGCTGGGGACGGAGACGCACCGCCGGTTAGCAAACCGCAGAGAACAAACACACATGCAGGAGGTGCGTTAAGACACCGGTGACCCTCCTGGACACGAAGTGTTTAAAAAAAAACAGTATAGGGATACTAATTAACGACAGTGCATAAACGAGCAATCCAAACGACACGGAAAATCGTTCAACATGCAAATCCCTGCACAGAATTAATGCAAATCTAAAGCGTAATGCAGTAATCTTATATAAGAAAATACCAAGCATTTTTACAGCAATCTTAACTGCCTTGGAGAACACTGATGGGGAAGAACGAAAACATAAATAACAACAAAGCACAACAAACAAACAGGCAGCAACGATAATCCCGCTAGCGCGCAGGTGACAGCGAGCGGCCGGAGGAACGTGCGTCCAGACGGACGATGGCGCACCCACGGGGGGTGAGGCGTGGACGTGGAGCTGC
>NC_135223.1:4971212-4973712 GCF_052324685.1 Brachyhypopomus gauderio
GGAAGACGTCGGCGTTCCGCCGGGCCAGCGTGCACGCCTGCAGGACAGGACGGGAAACGGTGGGTCCCGCACGCTCCCAAACAACGCTGCAATCGCTCGAAAAAACAGGCTAATAAGGCCCGTTTGGGTCGACGCCGTGCAAACGGGACGAAGCTAGCAGAAGTCTTCCGCTTGTGTCGCCGGTTGGGGTGAATGTCTCCGCTTTTATGAGAAAAACTGAGCTATTGTCTGAAGGGGCCGGACTAGCGCTGACCCGCGGGGCGAACAGAATGACAGCCTCACGCTAGCTATATGCCGCTAATGCCAGAGATCGAACTGCGTGCCGAATACTAATAAGAAGTATTATTAATAAACCACTTTGCAGCCAGTTCACGGAAGGCTACATGAAATACGTGTTTGAATACTTTATTATTTATTAATACTTTATTATGTTATTCGGTGGTTCATGTCGAAAAGAAGACTACACCCCTGGGTTTGCCATAGCTGGGATGGGTGGAGTAGCTGTACCTAGCTGTGATTGGCTGGGGCAGGTGTGGTAGCTGTACCTTGCTGTTGTGATTGGCTGGGGTGGGTGTGGCTAAGTCTACTTTGTGCTGCTGATTGGTTGGGGCAGCTGTACCTTTAAGAAGGCCTCTTTCTGCTCCAGGTGTTTGCTAATCATGGGCGTGACGTGGTCGGACTCGGAGTTTGGCCCGAGTTTATCAGAACCTCCGCACCAGTCCTCCTCCCGCTTGTACTCCTGCTCTAGACTCTCCAACACACTGCACACCTGCAGCACACACACACACACACACACACACACACACACACACACACACACACACACACACACACACACACACAAACACACACACACACACACACACACACACACACACACACACGTAGTCTCAGGTTGGATAACCTCCCGAGGGCTGCGAGAGGTCACGACCCTGTCCGTCACGACCCGGCCCGTCCAGCACCAACCTGCTCGGAGGTCTTGTAGAAGGCCACGGAGGCGTTGACCAGTTTGAGGCGGTCCTCCGTCTTCAGCATCAGCTGCTGCCAGTGGGAGGCGACGTTCTCGGCACAATCGCGGATCACGTCCATGTCGTAGTGGTTGGCCTGCAGCAGAGACTCCGCCTTCTGCTGCACCTGCAGGGCGCTCTGGTGGGTCTTCTGCAGGAGGGGCAGGAACAGAGAGGGCGGGGTCAGGGAGGGAGGAACAGAGGGGGCGGGGTCAGGGAGGCAGGAACAGAGGGGGCGGGGTCAGGGAGGCAGGAACAGAGGAGGCATGGTCAGGGAGGCAGGAACAGAGGGGGCGTGGTCAGGGAGGCAGGAACAGAGGAGGCATGGTCAGGGAGGCAGGAACAGAGGGGGCGTGGTCAGGGAGGCAGGAACAGAGGGGGCGTGGTCAGGGAGGCAGGAACAGAGAGGGCGTGGACAGGGAGGCAGGAACAGAGGGGGCGTGGTCAGGGAGGCAGGAACAGAGAGGGCGTGGTCAGGGAGGCAGGAACAGAGAGGGCGTGGTCAGGGAGGCAGGAACAGAGGGGCGTGGTCAGGGAGGCAGGAACAGAGGGGGCGTGGTCAGGGAGGCAGGAACAGAGGGGGCGTGGACAGGGAGGCAGGAACAGAGGGGGCGTGGACAGGGAGGCAGGAACAGAGGGGGTGTGGACAGGGAGGCAGGAACAGAGGGGGCGTGGTCAGGGAGGCAGGAACAGAGGGGGCGTGGTCAGGGAGGCAGGAACAGAGGGGGCGTGGACAGGGAGGCAGGAACAGAGAGGGCGTGGTCAGGGAGGCAGGAACAGAGGGGCGTGGTCAGGGAGGCAGGAACAGAGGGGGCGTGGTCAGGGAGGCAGGAACAGAGGGGCGTGGACAGGGAGGCAGGAACAGAGGAGGCATGGTCAGGGAGGCAAGAACAGAGGGGGCGTGGTCAGGGAGGCAGGAACAGAGGGGGCGGGGTCAGGGAGGGAGGAACAGAGGAGGCATGGTCAGGGAGGCAGGAACAGAGGGGGCGTGGACAGGGAGGCAGGAACAGAGGGGGCGTGGTCAGGGAGGCAGGAACAGAGGGGCGTGGTCAGGGAGGCAGGAACAGAGGGGCGTGGTCAGGGAGGCAGGAACAGAGGGGGTGTGGACAGGGAGGCAGGAACAGAGGGGGCGTGGACAGGGAGGCAGGAACAGAGGGGGCGTGGTCAGGGAGGCAGGAACAGAGGGGCGTGGTCAGGGAGGCAGGAACAGAGGGGGCGTGGTCAGGGAGGCAGGAACAGAGGGGGCGTGGACAGGGAGGCAGGAACAGAGGGGGCGTGGACAGGGAGGCAGGAACAGAGGGGGTGTGGACAGGGAGGCAGGAACAGAGGGGGCGTGGTCAGGGAGGCAGGAACAGAGGGGGCGTGGTCAGGGAGGCAGGAACAGAGGGGGCGTGGACAGGGAGGCAGGAACAGAGAGGGCGGGGTCAGGGAGGGAGGAACAGAGGGGGCGGGGTCAGGGAGGCAGGAACAGAGGGGGCGTGGTCAGGGAGGCA
>NC_135223.1:4978712-4984220 GCF_052324685.1 Brachyhypopomus gauderio
CACAATGAGATACAAATCTGAATCAAACATATACTAAACTTCAGGTGTATTACATGGGGTCTCAAATGTATTCATTTAAAGTTTTAATATAGTGGCAAACAAACAAACAAAAAAACAAACACCTGTGTATTCTCATGTTAGGGCGTTTGGCTGTATCTAAACCATAGCTCAGATCCAAAACACAGCATTTCTAAGTGCACCTGAGCCATTTGCCAAATAACTTTGCCCAATAACATCTGTAATGGATGGATCTGATCATTGGAGATCTTCTCAATAGCACTTAGACACAGAACCCCGTCACCTCCCAAGCCAGAGCACTCTCAGTGAGTGACGTCCACGCCGCACCATTCCAGATATCTTTAACAAATCATCTTTGTTAATCAACTGGAGTAGAGACAGATTACCATGAAAAAGTGCTCAACTGTGTGGAGGCACTAAAAATAGAGCTCTCACGTCTGGCCCCGCCCCCACCTGTCAGTCATCTGTTCCCTTGTGCTCTTTTTGTCATTTCGGTTGTTCCCTCCCGTTCTTTTGTAACTCCGCCCCTTTTTATGGCTGCCACTTGTGTCTAGTAAATCCCCTTGTTGTTATCTCTAGTTTTTACAGCCCTGTTTTGTTCTTGTCTTGTTGTAGATTGAGTTATTCGGACTGTGATTGTTGAATGTTATAGTGTATCTGCATGTTTGTCTTCTTCCCTGGTCTACTGTGCCCCGGTTGGTTTGTTCTTTGGTTGTAGGTTGTGTTTGGATAGGGTTAGGTCGGCCTTTTTTCGTTATGCCTCTTAAGAGTGTTCCGTGTTGGATTTGTGTCTGTCTCTGACGGTTCACCTGAAATGACCCTGGACCGTTCTTGTGACAATTATGGATTGGCCCTTAATAAGACTCGCTCTGTTCAGTCCACCTCATCATCACACTCCAACACCCTCAGTGTCACGAGAGCTGATCTAGAGACTGTTACCTGACTTTCCAAACATCTGATCTAGAGAGCGTCACCTGAGTGGAGTGACCTTTCAAAACATCTGATCTAGAGACCGTCACATGAGTGTAGCGACCTTTCCAAACATCTGATTTAGAGACCATCACCTGAGTGTAGCGACCTTTCTAAACATCTGATCTAGAGACCGTCATCTGAGTGTAGCGACCTTTCCAAACATCTGATCTAGAAACCGTCACTTGAGTGTAGCGACCTTTCCAAACATCGGATAGTAGCCTACTGGATCTTCACAGCTACTTTACAGTCAACATAAAAAAGTACTTTGATGGGGCAATTCATTATTCAGAAGTGGCTGCTTTCATTCAAGGGGCCTGTTGATTGGACCTCGGCTAATCAGGCCCTGAACCTGCTTATGAACATGTGCAGTGAGTATCAGGTTACTTCAGCAAGAAACATCTTTCCAAACATCTGATCTAGAGACCATCACCTGAATTCACCTGAAACATCTGATTTATCGCCTGAAAGGAATAATCTTTCAAAATATCCAATCTGGTTCTTCAGGTCTCAACACTTGCAGTCTGATGTGCAGTCTGAAGGCGACCTTGCAATCAGACCGACGATGGACTTCGGAAGCTTCCAGAAGGCGGGGACGGCGGAGGGGGCGGGGACGGAGGGGGCGGGGACAGAGGGGGCGGGGACTCACATCGATGGCATCCCTCTCGAAGACGCGCAGCTGCAGGAAGAGCTCCAGCTTGATCTTGCGTTCCTGGAAGAGCTCCTCCATGCGGGCCTGGGCTTCGTCCAGCTGTTGCAGAACGCTCTCGATGTGCGACATGGAGCTGTTGTGAGGAGCCTTGTTGCTGGAGATGGCCGAATCCCTGCAGGCAAAGGTTGTGTGTGACGGAAGAGCGCACATATGTGTGTGTGTGTGTGTGTGTGTGTGTGAAAGCTTCTGTTCACCACTCTCTCCCCTACATACGTGCAAACTGACATTATTGTTTAGATTCAAATTGTGATTACAGGTACAGACCAAACAAACGTGTGTTATCCTGCCATAACTCACATAGATCATCTTACAAAAACAACGCTTTTCCATTCTGGTTATGATTTATGGGTGGAGTTGGCTGACCTCGCTGAATTATTATCAGGGTTTGTTTGTTAGGTCAGTTAGGTCCACAATTTATTTTCTCTAGGTTTGCTAATAATGCCGTAACCGCACCTTAAGCCCAGTGCTACAGGTCCACTACAGGTCCACTACTGGTCCACTACAGGCAGGCCCGTTGACAGTCTTGCTAGGGCCCGGGACAAGAAAGTTTAATGTGCCCCCCCCTCCCTCCGGCGCACGTCATTCGAAATTCGTCATTTGACAATCCTTCTGTTAGGTCATATAGTATATAACAGGGGTACTCAACTGGCGGACCGCGGTCCGGATCCGGACCCGAACGCAGTCCTGTCCGGACCCAATCTCATTCCTGATTAACTGGATACGGACCAAAACAAAACCGTAGCATATATTTCAGGGCTATTGAAAAAACACTCCGTCACAAGTGTTACGTTTGCCACCCCCTCTCAACAACTTACGTTCGCCCCCCCCCCCCCCCCCCCCCCCCCGGGTTACAAGCCTGGTTGACGCTTCGCGAGCGGTGCGAGGGTCCGCGCGGGGAAAATTACGTAATCGCTGAGGCTCCGCTTCAGCGCAATGAACAAAGTCACGTTTTCAGGGTTCATACACCTTTATAAGGTGGAGTTCAAGCACTTGTACGTCACTTTCAAGGTCCATTTCAATATTTCCCAGCATGTTAAACATAATTAAGTTAAATATTTATACATATACTCGAAATAATTCGCTTTTTATCACATTATTTAATGGTTGTTTATTTTAAAAACGCCCAATCTTCACGTCTTCACGTTCTCATGTTTCGTCCTGGAATTACAAGAGGCTCGTATTTGTTAACTTAATACAAGAGAACTATTCAGTCAGACAGATATTTGTTGTGAAACCAAGTAGTTACAATTTAGTACTTTAACCTAAATTCCATCACTTTTCAAACCTGAAACACATAGCAACATTAAAATTGGTCAGGTAAATGTTCATTCCCCTGTTTTGAGGGGGTGTTTCTACCACATATTGTTTCGGACAAAACACCACAACCCCCCCCCCCGGACCTCAGGTCACAGGTATCTGCCAAAATTGGACCGCGGACAAAATTTAGTTGAGTACGCCTGGTATATAATATAGCCACACATCAAAGCTGTTTCTGACAGCTGACTGGTTTATACTTGACGCGTCGAGAGCGGCGCGAGGGTTCGCGTAATCGCAGTGGCACCGCCCGTGTGCGAGGGCCTCGCGCGCTGTCCATTCGCGAGGTCGTGCACCTCTTGACTTTTGTAACTTCGCGCGCGACGCGCTTCAGCGCAATGAACAGTCATGTTTGCAGGGTTCATACACCTTTATAATGTGGAATTAAAGCACTTGTACTTCACTTTAAAGGTCCATTTCAATATTTTCCAGCACGTTAAACTTAAGTTAAATATTTATACATATACTCGAAATAATTCGCTTTTTATCACATTATTTAATGGTTGTTTATTTTCAAAACGCCCAATCTTAACGTCTTCACCGAGAACTGTTCAGTCAAGACAGCTATTTGTTGTGAAACGAAGTAGTTACAATTTCAAGCATTTTCAAGTACTTTAGCCTAAATTCCAGCACTTTTCAAACCTGGAACACAATGCAACATTAAAATTCGTCAGGTAAATGTTTTCCTTTCTTTTCTGCGCTCCAGATTTCTGTATTTACTTTAACTATCCACCACTGTATTTCCCGCTGTTGCGCGGGTACCAGCCGGTTAAGCCTGGTTTACGGTCGGTGCTGGATCAAACCATTTTCCAGTGGGATGCGGGGGTGTATGCACTTAATGGAAAATATGCAGATAGGTAAAAAAAAACATATATTTAGCCACTGAGTTTATTTTGAGTACAGAATTTTATATTAATGAAAGATTTCAAGATTATTTAAAAATTATAGACTTTAAATAAAAAATAAATTGCTGGGCTCTTTGATGGGCCCCCCTGGCCCTGGGGCCCGGGACAACAGACCCGGTTGTCCCCCCCTGTCGACGGGACTGACTACAGGTCCCACTACAGGTCCACTTCCTACTGATGAACGTAGCACCTCAGCAAAATATAAATAGGTCCTTTGTCCACCTTTATACTACCTCTTCTGAGTAGTGTTAGAAGTACCTGACAGCATGCATGTGTGTGTGTGTGTGTGTGTGTGTGTGTGTGTGTGTGTCTGCGTGAGCGTGTGTGTCTGCGTGTGTGTATGTATGTGTGTGTGTGTGTGTGTGTGGCTGCATGAGCGTGTGTGTGTATGTCTGCATGCGTGTGTGTGTGTGTGTGCGGTGTGAGCATGTGTGTGTGTGTCTGCGTGTGTGTGTGTGTGTGTGTGTGTCTGCGTGAGCGTGTGTGTGTGTATGTCTGCATGTGTGTGTGTGTGTGTGTGTGTCTGCCTGAGCGTGTGTGCATACATGCGTGCGTGTTCAGGTGTCCTCGTACCTGAGCTGCTGGATAAGCTCCTCCCCCTCCTTGATGACGTTGACGGTCACCTGCAGCGTGGTCTGCTGCTGCTGACCGAAGCGTTTGATCAGGTCCTGCACCGCCTCCACGGACTCGGCATACACGTCGTCCAGCAGCTCCTTCTGCAGATCCTCCAACCACGTCCAGAGCTGCGGGGGGCGGGGTGGGGAAAGGACCAATCAGAGTCAAGAGGCCGGGACTTAGTCTGAGAATGGGTGATATAATAGGGCGAACCAGCACGTTGTTGGTTGGAGTCTGTTGGGACGTCCAATAATGGTGAACTGAGACATGAGGTACTGGGATACAATGGGAAAAAATTGGGGAAAAAATCCAACAATAATGGAACTGGAGCTGTAAATAATACCAATTTAAACACCACCAAAGTTCTAATCTCATGAGCAAGAAGACGTCGAGATTAAGAGGCTGTCTCTAATCTGGATTACTGCTTCACAGACAGACTTGAGCAGACACGAGGGCTGGGGAGGGAGGGAGAGGAGGGAGGGAGGGAGGGAGGGAGGGAGGGAGGGAGGTCAGGCGTTGGCTTCTGGAGGGAGCTGCCGTTTTCCGCATGGCTCCGGTGGAAGGAGGAGGCGTTTGGGATTAACTGTCTTGCACGGGATTAACCACTGGCACATCTAGCAGAGCGCCCTTCCTGTCCCTGCAAGCCCATCAGTGTCTTTCCGCTCACAATCCCTCAGATTTTCCATCCACACACACACACACACACACACACACACACACACACACACACACACACACACACACACACACACACACACACACACACACACACACACACTCCCAGCTAAACCCGGAGAGTGCAAAACCCACTTGGCTAGCAGATGGCTAACATCGTGCCGTATGGAAGAATTAAAACACGTTCTGTTCCGCGCTATTAAAGCGCCGTTTGTGATACGTAATCACCGAAAGGGTGTGTGTGGATTATGGACACAGAGAGGCAGGAGCACGGCGTCCACGGGGTCATGCGGGGACGGC
>NC_135223.1:4984720-5109720 GCF_052324685.1 Brachyhypopomus gauderio
CAGGCGCTGGTGGAGGCGGAGCTTGCGGTGTTGCCAGATGTTCTCCAGCTGCCGCTGGTGGTGCAGGACCTCGTGGATGATGTCCAGCACGTGGTTTCACCGCCTTGGAGTAGTTGGCCGAGGCGGTCAGGGAGTCGGCGCTGCCCGGGGTCAGAGGTCGCTGCAGCTTGTCCAGGAGCGCTTTCCCGTCTTGGCTCACCTGCGGACGTCAGGTGGGCTGTTAGCTGTTAGCTGGTGGAGGATGGTTTCTCCACAGACGACTGATACGGCAAACCTACTTACGTGTGGTGGGAGGGGCCTATCTTGGAGTAGGTGGCAGTACTGTGGTGGGAGGGGCCTATCTTGGAATAGGTGGTAGTACTGTGGTGGGAGGGGATTACCTCGAGTAGGTGGCAGTACTGTAGTGGGAGGGGCCTACCTCGGAGTAGGCGGTGGTGATGTGGTGGGAGGGGCCTACCTCAGAGTAGGCAGTGATGTGGTGGGAGGGGCCTACTTCGGAGTAGGCGACGGTGATGTGGTGGGAGGGGCGGTGATGTGGTGGGAGGGGCCTACCTCGGAGTAGGCAGTGATGTGGTGGGAGGGGCCTACCTCAGAGTAGGCGGTGATGTGGTGGGAGGGGCCTACCTCAGAGTAGGCGGTGATGTGGTGGGAGGAGCCTACCTCAGAGTAGGCGGGTGATGTGGTGGGAGGGGCCTACCTCGGAGTAGGCGGCGGTGATGTGCTCGTACAGCCCCTGGTGGCGGTGGATTGTGTCCTCCAGGTCTTGTAGCTCGGAGGGCAGATCGCCTTCACCACACGCTTTACACCACGACTCTACATTACTCAGATACTGGGGAACACACACACACGTGCACACACACACACACACACACACACACACACACACACACACACTCATGAGCGCATTCAGCATGCAAGGCACTCCACTGCCCACAGATGTGGGATTTTGGAGACACTGTAGGTTATTAACGCTCTGTAACGCTCCCTGTGTACCCAAAGTGCAGTGAGTTTCCCTCAGACTGCCGTGGTCGTGCATGACAACACTCACAACGTTTGTACTTACTGGGAAAAGCAAAGACCAGCGGAGCCCGTCAACCCAGTCGTACGGATTGACTAATCCCTACCATGGCAAACATGACACACCGTAGCTTTAATCTGCACTACTCCCAGTGGAACAGATACTACAAGCCCAAAGCGTTTCTCTCTAGACTCTGGCCTTCTAGAGGTTTATTTATGAGTTTATTGTTTTATTTTGTTTTGAGAGGCAGAATGAAGAACACCGGTCTAATTACGATTCCGTCATCAGTCAGTTTCAATCAAATGATCAGGCTGCAGAGCAGTGGCAGCAGCATCACCCTCTCTCTCTCTCTCTCTCTCTCTCTCTCTCTCTCTCTCTTTCTCTCTCTCTCTCTCTCTCTCTCTTTCTCTCTCTCTCTTTCTCTCTCTCTCTCTCTCTCTCCTCCTCTCTCTCTTTCTCTCTCTCTCTCTCTCTCTTTCTCTCTCTCTCTCTCTCTCTCTCTCTCTCAGCAGCTCACGTCTAGTGAAACTATAATCCAGATCACAGCATTTGGTGCATTTGGAATGTGCTATCCAAGCCTGCCAACAGACACACACACACACACACACACACACACACACACACACACACACCTCTGCTCCTCTTCTCGTGGTCGAATCAGCAGGGGATTCATCAGATCTCAAGTCTGATCATGACTGTGTAGGCCATTAACAGCCATATTCCAGTAGCATTTCTGAACACAGGACTAAAACAGTTAAAAGATGCATTAAAACCAAGAGCCCCTATAAAAACCCCCTTGATGAAGGAATATGGATTTATGTTTAAATATATTCTTGTGAGAGTTTCGTGGATATTTTCTACCAATTCATCATTATATCACTGCAAAAACCATATTGGCCACCAGCGACTAGCGCATTAGTATAAAACCTGCATCCTTTTGCTAACTTACATATAAATATAAATGTGCGTCCTAAATTTACTTAATCTATGGACAATGAACAAACCCACAGACTACTCATCAGAGGGTGTGTGTGTATGCACGGGTGTGTGTGCATGTGTACATCTGCAAAAGTGTGTGTGTGTGTGTGTGTGTATGCACTGGCTTGCATGCATATCTGCGTGCACGTGTGGACATGTGTGCGCGCGTCTGCAGGGTGTGTGTGTGCACATATTCCTGTAGGTGTGTGTGTGTGTGTGCCTGCAGATGTGTGTGTGTGTGTGTGTGTGTGTGTGTGTGCCTGCAGGTATGTGTGTGTGTGTGTGTGTGTGCCTGCAGGTGTGTGTGTGTGCTTGCAGGTGTGTGTGTATGTGTATGTGTGCCTGCAGGTGTGTGTGTGTGTGTGTGTGCCTGCAGGTGTGTGTGTGTGTGTGTGTATGTGTATGTGTGCCTACAGGTGTGTGTGTGTGAGTGTGTATGTGTATGTGTATGTGTGCCTACAGGTGTGTGTGCGCCTACAGGTGTGTGTGTGCGTGCGTGCGTCACCTGGTCTGTCTTCTGGTGGAAGCCGGCCGACATCTCCAGCAGCGTGCTGCGTTCGTCCAGGGCGGCGGCGAAGGTCTTCCACTCCTGCTCCAGCTGTCCAGACACCTGCTGGATCTCCAGCGCCGCGTAGTGCCCCCCCTCCAGCAGACGGTTCCCCACCGTCATGATCCGGCTGATGTTCACGTACACGTTCTGTGAGGAGCACACACACACACACACACAGTTTTTTGTACTCGTAAGCGTGTTGCGATCGTTTCCTTCAGGAAACAGTGTTCATGGGGCTTCGGGGACGCAGCACAAAACAATGAGGAACATCTCGACGTGGCGTTGATTCAGGACACGCAGGAAACGGCGGGAAGGATGTCGTGTTTGTTATTGTTCTTCGGACCTGCCGGCGAGTTTAAATCGTACACGGGATGACGTGAAAGTGTAGGACAGCTCACACGCCTGTGTGTGTGTGTGTGTGTGTGTGTGTGTGTGTGTGTGTGTGTGTGTGTGTGTGTGTGTGTGTGTGTGCAGCTGTTCCACCCAAACCACAATAACAGGATGGTTTCTTGCACACAAACACACACACAAACACACACACATACGGAGAAGCACTCCTGCTCTACCCAACGGTACATGGCTATTCCTGGCCTCTACTGCTTATGTGTGTGTGTGTGGTTTGTGTGTGTGGTGTGTGGCACAGTAGGATGCAACATCACACAGCAGACAGAGACGTTCTGCTGGAGGGTATGACTCTGGTAAGTGGTGCTTATGATGGTTTTGGGTTTCTTTGGTATTTCTTCCAGAGAACCTCCCACAGATGGCTGCTGTTGGAACTGTGGGAACCCCTCCAACATCCATCCACCTCTTCATAGCGGTGGACCGTCCAGGGCTGGACGAAGATGAAGACGAGCGGTGAACACACACACACACACACACACACACACACACACGCAGAAGCCCATGTGCTTACTCTCGTTATTCTGTTCACGCTTATGACTACAAGATGGCCGAGCGGGTCGGTGCGGAACGCCCTGTTGGGGTGGTGACCTCTCGCTGCCCTTTTGTGGTGTGTGTGTGTGTGTGTGTGTGTGTGTGTGTGTGTATGTGTGAGAGAGAGAGGGGGGGTGTGTGTGTTAGGGTTTGAGGAGGTAATAATCTTTCTTATAGGTCTGTGAGAGATAACTGAATGTCATGTAATTATTTCATTACGGTTACACTCACGCATAAACTTTTACTCTACCAGCTGTAACGGTCGTGTACGGAAAGCAAATAAAGATAACGCTCCGTTCATTACACATCACGTGAAAATGACACCAGGACAAAGAACATCTGCCCAGTTCCCAAATCGATCCTGCTCCGACACACACACACACACACACACACACACACACACACACACACATCTCGGTGTGTCTGCTGCCCGGAGGAGACCTTCTCCAGCATGTACTAATGAGTTAGCCTAGATCCGTCCAGCACGCGGGTCGCATTAGCGCTCGAGGAAATAATTAGGCGCCTCGCACGTGAACGGGCCAAAGAGGCGGGGCTACGTTACCAGGCGTGACCAGCAACAACGTGCATCGTGCTGGGTGGTCATCACAGCCACCAATAGCAGGCGATAACTGTCCAATCATTAAAATAAATGGTGTTAAAACGAAACGATACCGTATGATTAAAACGACGTAATGTAAGGTTTATGGCTCTCCGGTTTCTTTCTGGCACATGCGGATGAATTACGTGGCAACATACGTTGCAGACACAGAATAAAAGGTTTTGACATGTGAGAATAATAATAATGTCGGAACTGCGACACCCCGGCCTCGTGTCTGGGTGGTCTGAGGAGCGTTTAGGTAGACCACATCGCCTAGAAACGTGGAGCCCTCCAGCGCGAGCCCTGCTTTGGCTGCGCGAGGCGAGGCCCCGCCCAGCTCCGCCCACCCTGCCCAGCTCCATCCACCCCACCAACCCCACCCAGCTCCATCCATCTGTGGGACAGGCAGCTCCACACACACACACACACACACACACACACACACACACACACACACACACACACAGCTCCATCCATCTGTGGGACAGGCAACTCCGCTCGCCTCGGGCGCCGCCGTGCGCACGCTCCGAAACCCCGCCCACTCGCGGATTAATCGGAAACTCATGGAGAGCAAGTCACCCAGCGTTGCTCCTACACACACACACACACACACACACACAGATCACATTTCCAAAACCGTGGCACAGAGAACAGTGCTTCTTCTGATTGGTGGGGGGAAAAAACAAACAACCTCTGTGACCTCGACGGAACAAAACGATCCATTCAGACTTCCTATAGTTTTATGTCTGGAATACTTTGGCGCGAAAGGTGAAACTCCGCTAGCAGGTAACATTCAGTGAAACTCCAATTAGTCTTCCTGAGAAATTAATACAATATGATACGCGCAACTCTTGCGCTCTTTAATAATAATGGTGACATGATTAACAAACGGATCTATGTCTCATGCGTGAGCCCGGCGGACTGATCTGCTCTGAACACGCAGAGTGACGCGGTTCTCTTTGATCACCATGTTCGCTGCGTTTCTCTGCGGACTCGCTCGTCCCGGTGGTCACGGAGAAACGAGGACTAGAGTCTGTTGGGAAGGTCACAAACAAGCGTCCAGTCCACCATGGACCGTAAAATGCCTATTGACCCGCTGTCTGGGGGGGGGGGGGGGGGGGGGGACTGGGCGGATGTGGTGCAGGCGAATCACAGTCCTCTAGTGCGCAGGCTCTCTGCCAAGCCCAGGTGAATGTGAGCAGAATGACACAAATGACTGATTAGAGTGAGACTGCCGTTAGTCCAAACCCCACGCCAGAGTCTCAGTATCATCAGAGAATCATCTGGAGAATCATCCAATCATCATCCAACTTACTGCAGCGAGAGCAGAGCTGGAGTGAATCATTAAAAACACGGAGAACGCTCCTGGACGCACACACTGCTGGTTTATTGTGTGTTAAGATGACTCAGGGCCAACGATCTGTCTACCAGAACGGCTCCATCAGAGGAGGAGGCTGTGCTGCTGACACTTCCTGGGGCAAAGGGCCACGGCAACCCATGCTGTTGCCATGGCCAACCACAGGTGAATACCATTGCCTGTCATCTTGGCATACGATGGTACCAGGAGGTTCGCTTCCCTGCTAGCTATCAGAAGACTTTCAGCAGACAGAAGAAACAGTGATGCACACATATGTGTCAAGCACAAACAAAACACTACAACCAAAGCAACTATACTAAATAATACTAAATACCTGTGCAATATCTTATGTACATACTATTTTATACTACCTACAATATTTTATATATCTTATACTGTACTATTGTTTATACAACTTATATTTTAGTATTTTATATTACTGTTATTATATTTTCAGTATACTGTATACTGCTGCAACACTGATAATATCTTATCTTAAAACTACAAGAGACATAATAATTGCATTAGAGTAACAATACTAATAATACTCCATTGTCCCCATCTCTCTAATGCACTAATGCAGCCAGAGGGCCCCTCACATAGGGAGTGTTATTTTATGAGCTCTGTCCTTTCATACTGCAGCTCACAGCACAAACGGCTCTCTGGAGGGAGGAACCGGGTCAAAGGTCATGGCAGGGGAAGCAGCGTGCGACCGAACCGGTGGAGTGACGCCGGACACAGAATCAGGGCGACGAGAAAACGGGACACGCGGCGGTGTGTAACGATGGATGAAGGGGGAGGAAGAGGGCCTAGGGAGGGAAAGAGGAGGGAGGGAGTGTGTAGGGAGGGAGGGAGTGGGTAGGGAGGGAGAGAGAGTGTAGGTAGGGAGGGAGGGAGTGGGTAGGGAGGGAGGGAGGGAGGGAGGGAGTGAGTAGGGAGGGAGGGAGGGAGGGAGTGGGTAGGGAGGGAGGGAGGGAGGGAGGGAGTGGGTAGGGAGGGAGTGAGTGAGTGGGTAGGTAGGGAGGGAGTGGGTAGGGAGGGAGTAAGTGAGTGGGTAGGGAGGGAGTGAGTGGGTAGGGAGGGAGGGAGGGAGTGTGTAGGGAGGGAGGGAGGGAGTGGGTAGGGAGGGAGTGAGTGAGTGGGTAGGGAGGGAGGGAGGGAGTGGGTAGGGAGGGAGGGAGGGAGTGGGTAGGGAGGGAGAGAGAGTGTAGGTAGGGAGGGAGGGAGTGGGTAGGGAGGGAGTGAGTGGGTAGGGAGGGAGGGAGGGAGTGTGTAGGGAGGGAGGGAGGGAGTGGGTAGGGAGGGAGAGAGAGTGTAGGGAGGGAGGGAGGGAGTGTGTAGGGAGGGAGGGGTCCAGGCGTGGTCCCCTCTTCGCGGCTCTTACCATGCAGTTCATAGCGAAGTGGTTGTGCTGGGTCTGCAGCTCCAGAACGTGCTGGTGTTTGGCTCCGATCTCCGTGTAGCTGGTCAGGAACAGACCCTTATTATGGACAATCCAGTCAAACATCTGTGGAGTGGGGGAGGAGAAACAAGAGGCATGCTGGGATATAAAATCACACTGCTACGCACGCCCCCAACACACACCACAATAAATACAGTGATGTTTAAGAGTAGAGAGGGACTGAGGACTTAAATCAAGTGTTACGAACCTGGAAATCTAGTGTAAGTTTAGCACACCTAGCACGCAGTCCCACCACTCTACGATTATATTGGTACGTTCCATTGTCAGACTACCCCGCCCCCCCTCCAAACCCCGCCCCTTCCCCTGGGGCCCCACCTTCTCTGCATCCTGCTCGAAGAGGCGGAGCTGGAAGCACTGGTCGAGGCGGAGCTTGCGCGTGTGCCAGGCCTGGTGCAGGTGCTGTCGGGCGGCGTGCAGCTTGTCGAGCAGCGCCGACACCCTGGGGGCGAGGCCGTGGGCGTCGCCGCCCCGCCCCCTCTCCACCCGCTGCAGCAGGCGACGCCCCTCCGCGTCCAGCTCCTCCGCCGGGGCCTTGGCCACGCGCTTCTTCAGCGAGGCGTGCTCCTCCATGGCCCGGCGGGCGGCCTCCAGGTCGCCGGGCAGCTCGCGGGGCGCCACCAGGCCCTGGAGCTCCTCCAGCCGGGCCAGAACCCGCCCGGCGCCGCCCGCAAACTCCTCGAAGGCCAAGCGCACCTCGATCCACTCGTCGTGGTCGTAGTCCAGGCTGCCGTCGAAGTCCGCCGTCAGCTGGGATGGGTCCACCACCTTGGACAGGCCCTCCAGAGACACCATGATGGTCTGCAAGAAGGTCAGAGTGGAATGAACCTCTTACGATCTCCACAGGTGGGCCACGTGGGCCCAGTTGGGTCAAACAGTAGAAAGTGAGACCTTAAGTATTAGTACATCCCTTCCATGGTATTTCTTGTACAGATTCATATCGCAACGGATCGCTGAGTAAATGTCTTCGGTGGGCGAAATTATGGAATTTTCCATGTCCCAACACATCTGCTGCCAACGTGCTGAAATGGCGCTTTTTTAAATTTCAATAGCATGATTAAACAACGACGTGTTCAGGAGTTATCTCCTTCTCAGATTATCCGTTTTTTTTACTAAAGAGAAGCCAAAAATCGCTTTGGTGACTGCATGTATGTGCAGCAAAAAAAGACGCACATTCAGATACGCTGATCTCTCCCACAGGCCCCTGGGGGCGTCCCACCGCACGGATGGGTTTCAGTTCCTTTAAAAAGTGTCAGCAAAGTCCATCTTATTACCTGTCCAGCTCAGAAGGTTCAGAACACTGTGAGTTATTGGACAACCTCATGTACTTGAGAAGGGACAGTAAACGCCTTATTGACCACAAGACAAAACAGTGATGGTGCGATGGTGATTTTGGACTACATGAGGCTTCACTGGAGAAGCTTCACAGGAAACAGAAGGTCTGGAGGCCTTTAGCCGGAGCGCTGGCCATGTTGTGGGTCTATCAATCTTCTGCCTTCGCCTAAATAGGTCAAACACTAATTTTAACAGCCCTAGTTTTTTTTACCCAAGCCCAGACAGCTGCTCCATCTGTTTGAGTGCATTCGTCGTTCGTGTCTGATCAGACTCCATTCCGGATATAGCTCCGCTCCCCGCCTCCACCTGTCCCGCACGCTACGGAGCGTTACCATCCTTTCACAGAGCGTAAAACAACAAACCACTCCCCCTTGGGCGAGGCGGAGCGGTCGTGGAGTGCCTCACCTCGAACTCGAACTTGGAGCTGCCGAAGTTGGTCCTCTGCTTCTGCCAGAAGTTGTCGGGCTTGATGATGAGGGCCACGTGGATGCAGCAGGGCAAGGACTCCTGCAGGATCTTCAGCAGGGGCTTGATGGAGTCCCACTTAGAGCCACGCATGTCCACGATGACCGTGAAACCGTGGCGGCTCACCTCCTCGCTGTGGAGCGAGAGAGGGAGAGAGAGAGGGGGAAAGAGAGAGAGAGAGGGCACTTTTGAGTAGCACTTTCTCTCCTCATGCTCCAGGTACACACACCTCAGACTGGAGTTCCTCCACTCAGTAAACGCCACTCTCTCCTCACTGGAGGACACACTGGGGTCACCTCGAGATCTGATGTGTGTGTATTTGGGAGAAACTCCAGAATGTGTTCACCTGTCAGCTAAATATGTACACGACTGTCACACCCTCAGAGAACAAAGCCCACCTACTGTTACTTCTGTAAATACATGATTCACATTACCATATGTAAACATGTTTATTAATTTTTAACTTTAGTATATATGTATTGTCTCATTTTGTTTTGATTTGGTTGTATCACTACAAGAATTTTATGTATTTATTATTCTTATTATTATTATTTTTTTTTCTTTCTAATATTGCTTTGGCAACAGTTGTTATTTACAATTCATGCCAATAAAGCCATTTGAATTTGAATTTGAATTTGAATTTGGGAGAGGGAGGGAGGGAGAGAGAGAGAGTGGAAGAGAGAGAGGGTGAAAGAGTGAGAGAGAGGTCGGGAGAGGGAGGGAGAGAGAGAGTGGAAGAAAGAGGGAGGAAGAGAGAGAGAGGGGGAAAGAGAGAGGGAGGGAGAGGGAGGGAGGAAGAGAGAGGGAGAGAGAGAGAGAGAGAGAGGGAGAAAGAGAGACAGAGAGGGGGAAAGAGAGTAGGAGGGAGAGATAGTGGAAGAGACAGAGATGGAGAGAGAGAGGGAGAGAGGAAGAAAGAGAGGGAGAAAGAGAGGGGAAAGAGAGAGAGTGGGAGGGAGAGAGAGTGGAAGAGACAGAGGGAGGAAGAGAGAGTGAGGAAGAGAGGGAGAGAGGAAGAAAGAAAGAGGAAGAGAGAGAGAGGGAGAAAGAGAGAGAGAGGGAGGAAGCGAGACAGAAAGACAGACAAAGAGAGAAAGACACCCAGACTCCCATCATCACACTGCAAATTCACAATAATATTCACCACAAAAAATACATTAATAACAGGATCAATTACATTTCTTCAATGAATAACTTATATATGTCATACACTATTGCATACAGATTATTTTAAAGATTATCTAGTTATAATTAAGAGTCCCAAAGGAAGACCTTACAATGTACAGACATAGAGCCCAAACCCTGGAGCTAGAGAACAGCTGTGTTCAGGAACACTGTCTCTACGCACCTAATATAAACCCCTCACCAACACCTGCTTACACACACTAAAAACCTATATTCCAGTTTTTGAAGAGAAAATTCTAGCGAGAGAGAGAGAGAGAGAGAGAGAGAGAGAGAGAGAGAGAGAGAGAGATTTTGAACTGGACAGCCATGAGCAAAGTCATCTTTCTGCTTGCATGTCTCTTATAAGCTGTTTGCAGGACATTAAACTCGGAGCAGCAGACAGCTGTCCCAGGAGTCAGTTCCTGTCCCAAATGTCCCTCTCCCTCCCCGAAGGTTCTCTAAACAGGAACGCATGCAGGTCTGTCCTCCTAGACTTGGACATATGTCTACAGAATGGACTTCTCAGACCGCTCTATACAAAAGCAGATATTTGGCCACAAAACACACAAAAGCAGACAGAATTGGCACCTCCACGTGTTACATCACATTTAGCCTGAGATGTTATGATGAAGGAGAGATGTTCTCACTCATCCCAGTATGAATTCTTGGCATTGGCACACATAACTGTGATGCAGAAATCAAAGCTGCACACACACACACACACACACACACGCCTGTACCTTACCTAGGGATGCCGGCAAGGTAGACGACAAGGCGTCGGAGATCCTCCTGTCTTATTCTGTCATGGTTACTCCTGGCTGGGAAGGTGAGAACAGGGCCACCCCTCCTGTCTCTGCCTCCTACACACACACACACACACACACACACACACGTGTACAAATCTGGGCAGAACACCAGGTCTCGGGCCACGCCTCTCTTTTAGAGAGACCAATCAGAGCAAGCACTCTGAGAGACACTACTGCTATAGGGCCACACAGTGGCTGGTTCCACACGTATCACAATGTAGAGGGCATGATGTAATATGACATTGTGTGACATAAACCACATATTACGGTAAATCAAGGGAGTAAATGAAACCAGAGGCAGAACAATAAAGAATAATTCAGACTGAGCAAGATTGGGATACTGGGATTATTACTGAGATTATGTTCTTTTATATGTCCAGAAAAAAGGCTTTGGCAGCATGATGAGCTGAAGTTAGGGCACTTAAAACAAGTGCTGTGTTTACAGAAGATCCTGAACTAACCATCTGACTCCAACTAACACACGGTTTTGTTTTGGCTGAACTAGAATGATCAGTCCATTCTCAAAACGCGCCCTGCCCACAAAACATCGTGAAAACAATAGTAAATTAGGACGGTGCGTATGAGATGGTGAGTGTCTGACCTATGACCCCATGTCATTTCCACCACAGGACTTTGTTTACATGCAACATAGCAGCCAACGCATAGATGGTCTGAGGAAAGTCAAGAAGCTAAACGTAATATCAAAAAGAAATATGAATAATTATTTGATTCTATGAATGACAAAGATGTGAAGAAATTACGCTTTGGACCAAGACCTGTTCACCTTCACAAATATCACAAACGTCAACAAAAACATTAAGCGTTTTTATTGCCTAGCGGAGGTTGCCATATATCAAAAGCTTTTGCTACGCTCCACAGCCCCTGCAGTTACTGCCGACGCCTTCAGATGGAGCTCCACCCACATGCTCCAGCATTATTTGCTGATTGAGAAAAAAAATGCTTTCGCTCTCATGTTTATTCATATGTATTTGGAATATGGTAATTTGTTTGCATACGCGTGACTAATTTTGGTTTGATGGCTACTTTTTTTTTTCCAATGAAGAGACGTTGACTTCAAGGAGGCAGCTGTATGTACGGCGTGCGTGGTCGTGTTTTTGCGTGCTCTGAAGTCAGTGCCTTCACCGCCACTAGCAGGAGGCTGGTGGAGGCCCCACACAACATGGCAGCGACACGTGGTGTGAGTCAAAACGGTTTCTTGGGCTTCACCAGATGACCTACACAGTGTCACACGAAGGACAGGCAGGGCTTGTGACGTCACACCAGCTGCCAGGATGCGTACTCGTTTCTTCTAAATAAGCCCCTCCCACTGACTTTTACACCACACCTGGCTTTGCCTGGTGAAGCATTATGGGTTACAGCTCAGGAGCCAATGGGTGTGTGCTGTGTAGACGAGGCCCAGTGCGGACAACGTGACGGTGAACATGGATCAGTGCACAGCAGAGATGTGCCTCCGTGCGGAGGGGGCAAACTCACCAGATACAAACGCCACTTTCTCCTTGAGAATGGGCAAGACCTCGATAGCTTTGAGTTCCTCATTTCTGTTGAACCCTGTAAAGAGACAAGATGATTGGAAAAAGATGGAATTCTCAGTAATGAACACTGCTGATGAATACAAAGTGCTCTCTCTCTCTCTCTCTCTCTCTCTCTCTTTTTAGAGCTATGCGGTGGGTTCCCTAGTGGTGTAACAACCAAGCCCTTTGACACGGATTTAAAACTTAATACCACATGTGTATTCATTCATTCATCATTCTATTAGCGACACGTCGGGCATGTGGTCCATCGTTTCTGGCTCCGCCCACCCCAGGCGGGCCGCCCTGGCCTCTCCGCCCCTCTCCCCTGTCCTGATCCCGGCTGTCCCGCCTACTCACCAGATGGCACGATCTTAACACCTGAGGAAGAGCGAGAGGGAGCGAGCCAGATTCTTTAAAACTGGACAGGAAGCCTTCAACTGTATACTGGAGTGTGCAGCTAATTTATGCGCATATCAGATGAGGCTAATCTCAGAAAACAAGCAGAAAACTCGCTGACTGTCGTTTAAAGTCCCACCCCTCGGACCAATAGAAGATGCATATCAAACCCAAAGATCCGCCCCCTCATATTCTGTAGATGATGAATATTTCACGCCTTAAACGCCTGTGTGTAAATCGAAGTGGATATTAAAATATAAAATGTCTAGCACAGATGGTCTGCAAAATATTAATTTGCCAGTAATGACACACATTTTTTGTGGTGAAGGCGAGCAGACAAATATGTGTGTTTGACAGTTCTGGCCTAATAATCAGAAATCTAGAAGGTGTTCCTATTACTTAGAGGTCTAACACACCAAAGCCTCTATAACTAAGATACATATGTTTAGGTGCATTAACAATAAGACAACATTCAAGCATCTAACAACCTTCATATGGCAATACCAATATCGTAACCATAGTAGACAGTATATTCTGAAGCGTTATTACTATTCACCAATAACGTTAATAGCTCAATAATAACTACCCGTTCATTTCCTTGATGTCAATAAGGGCTGGGGAAGAGCCTTGATTGGCTGGACCCTCGCACGTGCAAAAGGTCAATAGTGAAGTGACCTTCCAGTGTCTCGGTCGCTCTAAAGGACATTCAAAATGGAGGACAGAAGAAACAGGAGGATTTATGCAAGTCTCTCTCAGCACGTGAGTGTTGATAGAGAAGAGGCCCCATGATGGGCGGGGCATATTTCCAGTGCTCGCGGACACGGCCGGCCCACTATCGATTGCATTAGCTCAGCGAGAGGGCCGTCAGTAGCCACACATCACTGGCCATTATAATGCATTATGTCACCGGACCCCATCGGCCAGGGAAACGATCGGTTTCTGCACAGAGCGTAGTCAAAAGGCTGGCCCGGATGTGTGTGTGTGTGTGTGTGTGAGTAAGAGAGAAAGAGACTAATGATCTCATCTCCATGCTCACACCACCTTCGTTCTGTTTCGACGTCGTCTAAATTTGGCCCTGCGACTCTCCTGGGCTGTCTGTACCCAACAGCCGCATTGCTCATCGAGCTCCATTATGTAACTCGCGGCGCAATGACAACTGACAGCATCATCGACGGGATTGCACAGCGAGAACGCAACACGACATCGTGAGAGGTCCGCAGAAATAGCCTGCGTTTGTGACACGCCTCACGACAAGCCTCGAAACACACGAAAATCGCACTGGTCATCAAGTGCTGTTAAAGCAAGTACGGTTAAAGACTGGAGGACGCATTAATGATCGATATACTGTAAAGTCATCCCCTCCCACTCGCCTGTCTGTTCACTACAGTAAGCAGCTGGGAGGTCAACAGCAAACAGGATCGGCTGCCCATTATTAAACACAAATGGTCTATTAGAAGCTGCTTAACGGGATCTGCCATGCGGACTGTTCTGGGGTCAGCGTCTGTTGCCTCACGCACACCCTGCAGGATGCTGATGATGCACTGAGGCTGATCCTTGATCAGTAATGGAATACAACGATCCCACTGTGGCGATTAAACCCAATGTGCACAACTGAACACATAAATCTCAAACTGCTACATAACGACGGACGATACGTCTCATCTCGAAGGTCATAAATGGCATTAAAGATCAACCTGGGGTCCGTGAAGCCATAAATCTGTGGTGTGATCTACAGCATCCTGAGGTACCAAACATAGCTCAACAGTTAGAACCCAGAGGGCACCCACAGCGATCTACAGACCACAGGCATTACATTTTTAATGCCCAAGATGTCCTGACGGCGTGCGGGTCTGAATCACGATCCATACATGATTTGGTCAAACCAAACAAATGGAATGACAATAGCATTCTGTACCGAGACCTTGATTTCCCAGTCCGACAACCTGGGAGTAGAGCAAAGCTCTTCAAAGCTTGGAACTTTCTAGACCTTTATGTAGACCCTATGTAATATAGACCCTACATAATGTAGACCCAAGACCTTTTCTAGACCCCTAATGTAGACCCTGTGTAGTGTAGACCCTAGACCAGGGGTACTCAAATAGAAATGATGACGGGCCACATTTTATTTTTTGAATCACTGATTCAACGGGGGGGGGGGGGGGGGGGGGTCTAGCGTAAACTGTCGAAGGGGGGGGGGGGGGTGAACGCATTTGGGCGTCTGCTACCTGTTTGTTGAGTATGGGGGCCCTAGACCCTATTTCTAGACCTTTCAACCTTCATGGCACTCACAGACTTTAGTTAGTTCTACCACAAAGGGTAACAACAAACAGACAGTAGCACTCATCGCTTCCTACCATCAGTCATGAAGTTTTTTATGGGCTGACAGGATAGCACGCCTCAAACCAGAGTGCTCATGAATACCACTATCAGTGCTAAATGCGAAGTGCTTAGCTTGGCTAATACACAGACACCCATCCCAATTTTAAGGATCTCAGATAGCCTACCCTTTTGTCACTATTACTCTCACTTCTAGGGTTTGTGGGTAGTAATAACAAAGTCTCTCTCTCTCTCTCTCTCTCTCTCTCTGTCGGATAACGTGGATTTAAATGATGAGTGTTCTGACTAACGAGGGTCATTGTGTGAAGTGTTTGAACTGCGCAGCCGGCGAAATCAATTCCCAGGGAACGGAAAATCAGATCAAGTGCTAGCTTTCAAATGTGGAAATGATCTGCAGATTAGTAGTTTCGCGAAACAAGACAATATGGCCCCGAGCTGCAGGACCGACACCTTCACCACGAAGCCTGCAAGCTACGGCACTCAAGTAAAGATCAGACCAAATGAGATGGCAGCAGCAGTTGTCACGAAGAGCTTCTCTATTCGACTGCAAAAGATCAAGTTCATAATAAGAGATGTTAAGTAATGGGGGATGTTGAACCATCACTGAACAGCTAACGACGGAAACAATAGCGATTAACATTAGCGGCGTGAGAATGCTACCGGACCGGATCACGGCGCTGGACTCCCAGTCACAACAGGCAGCTCAATTACAGATCAGCCGGGATCGCGTCACGGTTTGCGGCGTAGTCATTAGATGCCCGGAGCCGGAGCCTTGTGCTCCTACCCGAAGAGATCCGGCAGATCGGATCAAACTGACGAGTCACTGGAACACTGGAACATGTAAACCTTTTATTTTAACACACTGATTATAATTTATTGTGTTAAATATTGTTGTAAATATTAAGGCATAAAACTAGGCTGATGTATTAAAATGTTTTGGATTGAACTTTTGTTCTTTCTCAAAATCTCATTAAATCATGATATAGCCTTACAACAACAACAACCACAAAATCTCAAAAATCTTTCAAATGCCAGTGAGCTTTAGGTTTAAAGGCTGTCGTAGCTGTGCATGACAGGCAGGAGAGACTGATGTCTGTCTTTCTCTCTTTATGCTTCCCCCCTGCCTGCCCCCACTTGAATTATGTTAAGATGGAAACTTTGGCTGTATGCCGGCGCATGTACGTGTGCGCACGTGCGTGCGTGCACGTGCGTATCTGTGTGTGTGAGTGTGTGTGCTGGCCAACATGAGGATATGCTTCCTTTTTTAAGCACCGGTGTAAATATAGTACAGCATTAGAGGTAACACTGTGACACCTTCTCTGTGCTTTGGTGAGTGTGACTAGGTACAGGGCAGACCACGGCCAGGTCTCTGAAGCCCCGGTCCTGGTGTGGGTAAACTGACACATGGCAGACCACGGCCAGGTCTCTGAAGCCCCGGTCCTGGTGTGGGTAGACTGACACAGGGCAGACCACGGCCAGGTCTCTGAACCGCAAGCCCCAAGCCAAGCTTCTTACAGAATGAGAGGGAATGGTTGAAGTGTCCTCTCAGTGGTCCCGTGTTAACAGGTAATGAGTATTTCACGTAAAAACAGCTGATGCTGCTAACACAGCACATCTCAGACATCACTGTGAAGGTAAAGCAGACGTCCCAGTGGTGTTGAATCTCAAAACAAACATTTCTGCTTATTGTGAATGATGTCATATATTAACCAGCCCTTCTGTGATAGATTTAGGACGACAATGGTCTGTCCTTGGTAGTGTCTGGAATACCTACCACAGTAATTACATGGAAACATTAGGGTCATATTTCAGAAGCACAGGGAGAAAGAGAGGGAGAGAGAGAGAGATGGTAACCTATACAAAGAGAAATGAATCTGACTTTAGAGCTTCTCTACTATACAGTATTCAATCTCTGCTTGAATCCTTATCCGCTGTATGTCAGTTACACCAATAATATGAGCAGAATCCAAAGAAGCCTGCTAAAGAAAGAGGGAGGCTTGAACTTCCCACCGGGATGTTTCAGTCTTGAGTCTGCAAGTATGTCGTCTGGACGCTAATAAAACACCCTTGCAACCACTTTTAATTTCTCCTGAATTAGCATTCAGTGTAGCTGATTTTTTTCCCTACAACAGCCTGAGTTGCCAGAAAGGGTGTGTGTGTGTGTGTATATGTGTGGCTCAGTTCTCTCACACATCAGCGCCCCTGACCACCGCCTGTTCCTCCTGTGAGTTACGGCCACCCACCCCCCCTGCTCCCTGCTCCCCCCCCCCTCACCCAGTGTGCCACCCCCCCTCCCCTCGGCTGCCAGCCCTGCTCCTGTCACGCTTTTTTATGGGCCTTGTTCCTGAGCCCTGATTGCTTCTTGTTTTACAACAGGCCTGGGGCCACCACGGGGTCCGAAGGTCCCCTCCCTTCCCCGGGGGCTCAGAGCGGCTGGCCAGGACGGGGTTACAGTCTCGCATGTCCCAGGAAAATCGCATGAATGGAGCAGCGATGAAAATTCCGATGTGATTTAATTCTGCGGCGTCATCCTGATGAAGAATGGTCTCAGTTTCACTGACCCTGAGCCAGACAGACCCTGAGCCAAACAGACCCTGAGACAGACAGACCATAAGACAGACACACCGTGAGACAGACAGACCATGAGACAGACAGAACGTGAGACAGACATGCTCTGCTGGTATTCCACCAGAGTCTCGGGAAAGGAACATCTCATCTATATGCAGAGTAAGGCCTCAATCCAGCTTCACGCCATAAAAAACCTCCACACGTACCTGCGCACAAAATCTGTATCACCGCGTCGCCTCAGTCAATCACACGAGTGAAGAAGATAAAGAAACTTTTTTTTAAGTTGGCTGTGCTGTTGGGTAGTATGATCCTTCACCATGGCAATCCAAGCAACCCAAACTGTCTCTTGCAACCCAGAGAATCTGCTGCAGCACTCAGCGCCCGTCCAGCGCTACACCCGTACGTACCTCCAGCCTCTTTCTTGAGAAGCCTTTCTCTTCTCTTCTCGATCACAAACACAGGGTACACCACATTGCCAATCTCGCCAAATCACCTTTTCTCCCCGAGTTCCCTGACGTCAGACACCCGGATCACACTCCGGGTTCAAAGGTCACGTGGCCAGCGGGTACCTGTGAGCCGGATGAGTTTCGCCCCAGCCTGAGCGTACTGCCAACAGTGAGCGTCCGTCACCGAACCCATGCTGCCCCCGCGGGCTGCTCCTCGCCGCTGCGGCCGTCTCCTCCCGGGGCCCAGTAGGACGTCGTCTCCAGGCTTTGGACGAGGAAGGAACGGTGCCGCTCTATTGGCCGCTGTCGGTCACCTCACGTAGCGTGGAGCTTAATGTTCCGACTACTGCTGGCGAGATTTACCAGCGTGACTCTGCGCAAGTGTATGACTGTGCGCGAGTGTGTGTCTCTGCGCGAGTGTGTGTTGCAGCGCCGACACTAATGGCCTGGGTCCCCCGAGGACAAAGGAGGCACGCAAGTTCAAGATTTATGTCTAAACAGCATTTGTTGCCGATCGTTTTCACCAGCCCGTTAATTCCTGGACCGTTGTTCGATTAGCTTGCCACACATATTTTTTAAAAGGGACGTACTGACCATGTTTAATCCCCTTCAGAACACACTTGAGAATGGAGTGATTGTGCTTGCAGAGCAACAAGTGTAGTTGCACCAACCTTAATGAGGTACCTCCCTAATATCCATTATTACATAGACTGCTTCTGAAGTTTTAAGCACACAGAATTTGTGTAAATTGGTTTTAAAGGGTTGAAAGCGTTATTTAAAAGTTCTGGGGGGGAAGCCATCTTTATTTTCTTAAAGGGCTAAAGAAGACGGCAGGCAAACTTCACAACGCTTTAATGAGTTTAAGGCTTTTGTGATGTGCCAGCGTTTGCAGCATCACCCATTTAAAGCGCTGTGAAAACAGACCCATGGGACGCGTCCAAATGCTCTAGCGTCATTATCTCGTCCATGAATGCAGCACCAAAGGAGACTGTGAACTACTTCTAAACAAGTTACTGTGATCCCTTATTCCTTAAACCTCCCCCTTTTCTTTAGAATTAGGGTTATGTAAATAGACAGAAATGAGGCTCCTCGAAGCTGTTTGAAGCACCCGCGCGTGTTGGCACAGATCAAACTGGAGAAAGATGATTCCTTGTCAGACCCAGGTCTATTTCGCCTACCTCTTTCCTGAGCTGGGCACTGTGCTGTGAGCTGCCGCTGTCTGTCTCGCATGAATCCCACGTACAGGAACCGAAAGAGAACCGTCAGACTCGCCATTAACGGTCCGAACGGCCAGATCAGATCACACACTGAAGCGTGTCATGCACGAAGCCCGAAGGCTCAAACACCGCCAGACTGGCTAAATCCTTCCCTCTGTTTGTTCCCAGATGCCAATCTTCACTACAGTGTTCCTCGTCCAGCGCGTAACAAAGCTCTACGCCTAGACGGGCACAGAGGTTTGTCGGTTTTATGTCAGTGGCAGCGGCAGCTGGAAATGAAGGAGAGGTGAACAGAGAGGGAGGGACAAATGCTACTACCCTTCAAAGGGAGTTACGATAAAGTGACAATGAAGAGGGCACACAGCTGTCACACACAGAAAAAGTGTCCTTCAACTGCTTCATTCAAGTTACTCTCCCCTGTAATCAGGTGATCATGAGTGACGTGACCCCTCACCTCCCCTCCCCCCATTTAATTATAATCCCCAGAGGCATGGTGGTTTGCTCTTACCCAGCGAGCTTCAGCTATGACCTTGGCAGTCACAAACAAGCAATTCAGCCGCTGTGAGAAATCCCCCATTCTCTGTATGAGCTGCTCAGTGTCTAACTGTCTGAACACACTAACCAAATTTGAAGGCAGAAAGGCGGCTGTGTGTGTCCACAGGCTTTCAGCTGGGGCAAAAGTTAGCAGTTGACTTTGGGGGTCACTCAAGCGTCTATACTGGGTCCCTCTGTGAAATACAGCTGCCCTTATGAAGCAATAGTGCGTGCCCATAAACCTCTCTGAGTAAACAATAAAGCACTGAGACGTTTCCAAAAAAGCTCATTGTGGACGAAGAAAGAGAAGCACAACATTTATTTTCCCAGAATGCCTGGTTTTTCACACTAAACAGGCTCACTTTCACAACTAGCCAGCTGTCTAATCAAAGCGCCTCAAAATGCGTACAAGCCAAATAACCAATCCTCATCTCTTCCTTAGATTGCACACGTTTAAAACACCCACTGCTCGTAAGAGATCAATGTGAAGTCTTATTCTTCTTTTGCACTTGTGGGAACTTCTTGTAATGACTTGAATAAAATAGTAATACCATTAATATCAGCAAGAATAACCATAGTGATGGTCATGATGCTGCTTGCTTTTGCTCCATTACAGAGACAATGTCCATTGGCGATGACAGGCAAATTCGGATACGTCGATACGTCCACGCTATTTCCTTGGTGGTTTCGGACTGCGCTCGGTCACATGAACAGAATATGCAGGTGTAATATGAGTCTGTGAGCGTGGAGTGTGTCACACGAGAGCCAGCCACCCTCTGTCACTCTCACCTCTCAGTCCCATACCGATGGTGGTGGAGGTGAGGTTGGGGGTGGGGGGGTGAGCCAATGAAAAAACACAATGGGGCAGAGGCGTGGAGAGTGTGCTAAGATACAGAGAGGCAGACTTTGAAGACACATAGAGCGTGAAAGAGAGAAAGAGAGAAAGAGAGTAAGAGAGAGTGCTTTGTCAAAGACAGGACACCAGAGACAAAAGAACTTTGTCATTATTATTATTGTTACAATGGCAAATCAGTTTATTTTGTTACTGTTTTTATTGTTATTGTTACTATTACAGTATAAGTTTGAAATGCTACTATTATTATTGTTAATATTATTAATACTTTTAATTACTTTTACTATAAATTTCACTTATAGAAGCAATGGTGGAAATAACAATGTTAATAGAAGTATTGTTTTTGCCATTATAATAATGCCAATAAAGCAAGACGTAATTGTGTGTGAACTGAATTGAGAGAGAGATAGAGATAGAGAGAGAGAGAGAGAGAGCAATGGTTGGCAATGGTTGACATCCAAATGAACAAAAGCAAATGAACCAAGTAAACAGACAGTAAACGGGACATGATTACCTATGTTAGTGGAAATGATTACCTATGTTAGTGGGGCATGATTACCTATGTTAGTGGGACATGATTACCTATGTTAGTGGGATATGATTACCTATGTTAGTGGAATTGATTACCTATGTTAGTGGGACATGATTGCCTATGATAGAGGGACATGATTACCTATGTTAGTGGGATATGATTACCTATGTTAGTGGAAATGATTACCTATGTTAGTGGGGCATGATTACCTATGTTAGTGGGGCATGATTACCTATGTTAGTGGGACATGATTACCTATGTTAGTGGGATATGATTACCTATGTTAGTGGAAATGATTACCTATGTTAGTGGGACATGATTGCCTATGATAGAGGGACATAATTACCTATGTTAGTGGGACATTATTACCTATGTTAGTGGAAATGATTACCTATGCTAGTGGGGCATGATTACCTGTTAGTGGGACATGATTACCTATGTTAGTGGAAATTATTACTTATGTTAGTGGGGCATGATTGCCTGTTAGTGGGACATGATTACCTATGTTCGTGGGACATTATTACCTATGTTAGTGGGGCATGATTACCTATGTTCGTGGGACAATATTACCTATGTTAGTGGGATATGATTACTTATGTTAGTCGGGCATGATTACCTATGTTAGTGGGACATGATTACCTATGTTAGTGGGGCATGATTACCTATGTTCGTGGGACATTATTACCTATGTTAGTGGGGCATGATTACCTATGTTAGTGGGACATGATTACCTATGTTACTGGAAATGATTACCTATGTTAGTGGGGCATGATTACCTATGTTAGTGGGACATGATTGCCTGTTAGTGGGACATGATTACCTATGTTAGTGGGGCATTATTACCTATGTTTGTGGGACATGATTGCCTATGTTAGTGGGACATGATTGCCTATGTTAGTTGGGCATGATTACCTATGTTAGTGGGACATGATTGCCTATGTTAGTGGGACATAATTGCCTATGTTAGTGGGGCATGATTACCTATGTTCGTGGGACATGATTACCTATGTTAGTGGGGCATGATTACCTATGTTAGTGGGACATTATTACCTATGCTAGTGGGACATGATTGCCTATGCTAGTGGGACATGATTACCTATGTTAATGGGACATGATTACCTATGTTAGTGGGGCATGATTACATATGTTAGTGGGACATGATTGCCTATGTTAGTGGGGCACGATTACCTATGTTAGTGGGACATGATAGTCTATGTTAGTGGGACATGATTGCCTATGTTAGTGGGGCATGATTACCTATATTAGTGGGACCTGATTGCCTATGTTAGTGGGGCATGATTACCTATGTTAGTGGGACATGATTGCCTATGTTAGTGGGGCATGATTACCTATGTTAGTGGGACATGATTGCCTATGTTGGTGGGGCATAATTACCTATGTTAGTGGGACGTGATTGTCTATGTTAGTGGGGCATGATTACCTATGTTAGTGAGGCATGATTACCTATGTTAGTGGGACATTATTACCTATGTTAGTGGGACATGATTGCCTATGTTAGTGGGACATGATTACCTATGTTAGTGGGGCATGATTACCTGTGTTAGTGGAACATGATTGTCTATGTTAGTGAGACATGATTACCTATGTTAGTGGGACATGATTACCTGTGTTAGTGGGACATGATTACCTATGTTAGTGGGACATGATTACCTATGTTGGTGGGGCATGATTACCTATGTTAGTGGGACATGATTACCTATGTTAGTGAGGCATAATTACCTATGTTAGTGGGACATTATTACCTATGTTAGTGGGACATGATTGCCTATGTTAGTGGGACATGATTACCTATGTTAGTGGGGCATGATTACCTGTGTTAGTGGGACATGATTGTCTATGTTAGTGGGACATGATTACCTATGTTAGTGGGACATGATTACCTATGTTAGTGGGACATGATTACCTATGTTAGTGAGGCATGATTACCTATGTTAGTGGGACATTATTACCTATGTTAGTGGGACATGATTGCCTATGTTAGTGGGACATGATTACCTATGTTAGTGAGGCATGATTACCTATGTTAGTGGGACATTATTACCTATGTTAGTGGGACATGATTGCCTATGTTAGTGGGACATGATTACCTATGTTAGTGGGGCATGATTACCTGTGTTAGTGGGACATGATTACCTGTGTTAGTGGGACATGATTACCTATGTTAGTGGGACATGATTACCTATGTTAGTGGGACGTGATCGCATCTGTCCAGAAAACAGGGCATGAAAGAAAACTCTTGAATGTCACAGTGAGTCTGGCTGTTGACTCCCAGTCAAAAAAATACGTTGTCATCTTTCTTGCACACAGCAAACATAACCACATGCACATCATTACAGTCACGTATTGCTCCAGCAACACAGCGAGTCCACTCGTGAAGAAGATCTCTTCAGTAGTTTCTGGTTGTAGCAGTCGGCCATGTAAATCGATGGTGGAATCTGAGTCTCCGCCGTGTCGGGCTGGGATTTACGAGGCTGCGCGAGGTAAAAAGAGGTCGTGCCCCTCATCCCAGGCGTCCTGAAAGCGAGTGGCGTCTCCGTGTCACCTCCGCCGCACCGTAAAGCATCCAGGGGTCGGGTGGCCACGACGCAGCCCCCCGATAAAAGCGTCGGCCTCCTCCGACGCACCAGAACGCCACTCGTAAATCCCGCTTGGTTAAGCCAGGATATGCGGGGAGAGCAACGGGAGAAGCAGAGACTGAAACAACACAGTCCCACCTCAACCTGCATCGGTCCCCCAAATACCAAAATATCACAAGGTCAGGCCACCAAAACATAAACACGATGGCTAAATGATTAAAGGATTTGAAAAAAAAAGATTACCACAAAAAACAGACTTGCACTACATTTTTTACCCACTGCTTTACCAGGGCATCCAATTATGTAAATTATGTAAATGTATGTAAATTAATTGTTAGGCTCACAGTCCAGACTGCACAGTTTTGTTGATTCTATTATCATAGATTTAATCAGCTGATGTGTTAGATGAACTGAGCCACTGGTTCACGCAGTGTGGTGCACTGGTCCCAGCAACACAGTCTGAGAACCATTATAATATATTATAGTACATCACAGAATAAACACCACACATTCAAATCAGCGTTCTCTATTCTTTCTGTTCTGTGTGTGTGTGTGTGTGTGTGTGAAAAGGAAGCCATCTTCCAAATCTGCTGTGAACTAGTTTTCTCTCCCTCTCTTTACTTCTTTTGTTTGTTAGTTAGTTCATTGCTTTCCTCTCTTCCATTTTTCCTATCTTTCTGCTTGTTCACCAGTTTAGCCCAGTATAATGCACAAGGTGAGCTGGTTTAGAGCACAGCTGACATTTTTATTTGATTTAGCAAGACCAGGTAGTGCTGATGCTCCACCATGGCATACTGTATGAGGAAGGGCATCTCTGCTTTAGAACAACACAGACGATACATGAGAGGTCACGAGGTCACTCATTTAAAATATTTCAGTCAGAGTAACAAGTTGCTCTGGTTTGGGTGAAATCTGCAAACAGCAAAAAAGAAAATGTGTGGTTTCCAATCCTAATTTAGAATACAGTGCTCTTATTTTGATAATTGTAGGTCTCTCAAACTGGGTTTCCATGTCAGCACACACACAGCGTACAACCACAGGGACCCAGGCTCCACCCATAACTGTGCAGAGCGCCGGGCTCCGCCCACTGAAACGCCCCTCCCCCATTCTAAATGCATGATGACATTGTTTATCATCTCCTGTGTCATCAAATCCAGCATACAGCATAGAGATCTAACCCCCAAGTTACATTTTAACTTTTTTTTATTGTAGAACACACTTGAATGAGTACAACCCAATATTCACAAAGTACAGTCTACCCCAGCAAGTGTCAGTATACACCAAACTGGAATACAGAACTACAACCCAGATGTTCACCTTGTCACTAGTTAGTAGTGTGACTCCTTATCCATCAACTATTTGAAAATAAGCTCTACTCCATAATATATACATAGGATACAATCTGAAGAAAGTCTCACAGACGATAATTGTGTGTTACATCTTATATATCTTATATATATTATCTTCCCTACGCCACCTTTTGTATTACCATGTCTTAAAACTACCGCAGAGAGTATGTGTTAGTGCTATAACCAACAGAGAGAGAGAGAGAGAGAGAGAGAGAGAGAGATAAAAGCCAGCTATCCATCCAGGACTTCACAGTAACATGCCCTTTCTCTGATAGGACCCTGATGACATCATCTGTGTCTTATTACATGCTGACTCCGGAAAGTGCAGGACCTCGTGAGAACACGCCAGAAGACTGCACTCGGTCTTAATGTCAAACAGAGTGGGACATTATTGTGCAGAGGACAGACGACTTCACGGCTCACCAGCGTCACTGAACATTCAGCTTCCAAAAAGTCCCTCTCCAATGAGAAAAAGAGTCCTGTTCTATCTAAGAAAATGCACACCATGCATACTTGTTCATTGGTCATATTCCAACTAAGCACGTGAAAATTGCAGTGTAGTGTGCAAGGTTTGTGGAGACGCAGCTTTGTTTTGGACGGAGGTCCTTCATCAGATGTGCAGTGCTTAGACAGCTGCTGATGAATCTCTATCCATAACTGAAGTTGTCACTCTATTACTCTGCACTAAAGCACACAAGCTTACCAGAGAAACGGGATGTTTTGAACTGGGGTCCTTCATCAGCTTTGCAAGAAAAGTGCTTCGTGTATATCCCAATCCCCACATCATCCACCCTCCACAACTGCAAAACATTTGTTTTCATTTGAGATTTTCCTCATTTTCAATTTGCAAGAAAAAAAAAACTTGTGAAGTCATGAAGTAATTCTGTCTTATTAGGTGAATAAGAATCCTCAGTTGTGCACAGCGCTGTGTTACACACGGTGCACACAGACACGTATGCCGAGTGTGTGACAGGGTGACGGTGTGACAGGGTGAGTCAGTGTGACCGTGTGTGACGGTGTGACAGGGTGAGTCAGTATAACGGGGTGTGACGGTGTGACAGGGTGAGTCAGTGTGACGGGGTATGACAGGGTGAGTCAGTGTGACAGGGTGTGACAGGATGAGTTAGTGTGACGGAGTGTGATGGTGTGACAGGGTGAGTCAGTGTGACAGTGTGACAGGGTGAATCAGTGTGACAGGGTGTGACGGTGTACGCCAGGGAGTGCTGTCTAGTATCCCGCGAGTCACAGTGTGGAAGCGCTGACTCTTATGCAGTACCACTACATGGCAGGCAGCAAACCAGTTCAACGTACACCCGCTACACTGGTGCGCACAGCACAGCAGGCATGGTCTCAATACCCTGCACCTCAGTATAAAATATAGAAGCCAATGGATAATTGGATTTTTTTTAAGAACTTAATGAATACTTGTTGCGTATAGCACTTAGTTTCTTAGTTTATTCAGCTTGTTTATACCTTTGTAGCCTCTGACAGCACAATGTTCTGCTACATCAACCTAAGAGCATCCTCGGTTAACACGAACGGCCTCTTCAAGCATAAAATGATTTGGGTTGTTGAGTTATAAAACTAAATCGCATGGCATGGGCTTCTTTGAAAGGCAGTTATGATGCATAATGAATCAGTATTCAGTGTTTATAATAGGCGGTTATGAACTGCTTTGGGAAAACAATTTGTTTCCTATTGCTCACAAAAGCAACAGTCTGGACTTCCGGTATGGCGCAGACACAAGTAACAGCCTAAGTTTGAGGCTCCCAGACGGTCTTATTCCCCCTCTAACAAATACTGAGTATTGAAGCCGAAAAGTGTACCTTATGTCATGGAAGGGGGACATAAAAGAAAGACAAGAGGAAATTTGCAACAAAACCTTAAGATGGACGATAAACCCTCGAATGAAAACGAAGAGGCTGGCGACGACGCTAGCAACCCTACCGGACACGAAGCTATGGAAGCTATTCAAGCTAATATCATTAGCGAGATACAGGGGATCCGTTCGGACATGAAAAAAGAGCTTGGCGAAGTGGTGGGACTGTTGAAAAAGGAACTGGTGGACTTTAGAGAGGAAGTCAACCAGAAGCTGAACTTTATCGGATCTGATCTGAAAGAAATAACTGGCAGAGTTGAGGAGACGGAGCGGCGAATAGCTGAAATGGAAGAGTGGAGCGCCGAAGCTAAGCAGGTACTCTCTCATGTTTTAGAGCTCCAAGAGAATACTCAAGCGCAGCTAACAGAGCTGGAGGCGCGTTCACGCAGAAATAACATACGGATACACGGAATTGAGGAGGGAGCAGAGGGAGATAATATGGAGGAATTTCTAAAAAAATTTATCACAACAGAGTTATCTTCTCCCAACGCTACCCTCGACATACAGCGCTGCCACCGATCCCTTGGACCTAGACCACCACAAGGCTCTAACCCAAGGTCTATAGTGATCTGTTTCCAGGAGTATAAAACAAAAGAAATGGTTCTTCGATCTGCCTGGAAAAAGAAAGAGATACACCACAGAGGCAAAAGAGTGTTTTTTGAGCAAGATTACCCTCCCGAAATACTCAGGAAAAGAAAGGCATTTTCCACAATTAGAAAAGCGCTTAAAGAAAAGGGACTCCGCTTCCAGACGCTTTACCCGGCGAAACTCAGGGTCTTTTTTGACAACGGGCCAGTTATCTACAACAGCGCACCAGAGGCGAGAGAGGATTTGAAGAGTAGGGGAATGGACTCCCTGGATGCGGAGCCCCCAGAGCGAGGTACTCTTACGGCGAGAATGACACAACTTTCATGGGAAGCTGCGGGCGGAACATCACGTCGACACCGCGAAGCCCGTCTGAAGCACATTCGGGAGAAGTTAAAAGGATTTCGTCACTGCGGAGACACAACACAAAAACCCGCTAACACGACGGACTGATTGGTTTCCAAGAAAAGAAAAAAAGAGAGAGGAATAAAAGAAAAGTCCGGTAACAACAATAAGTAGCTCTTAAAAGATACGGAAAATTTCCTGTTGTAAGCTTAGAACCTTAAAACCGACCGTATGTCTGGTAATTGATATCCGCGTTCTATGTGCACAGTTCTGATCCCAAGTGATCAGAAACCCCAGGTTGCACTAGGTAGGGCCCCTTTAGTTCTAAGGGCTTCCCTTCCTAACTTAGAAGTTGAGTTCACACTTCGAAGATGGAGGTCACCGTTGTTAAATATGACTGTTTGCAAGTTAAGTTTCCTTTTGTTTTTTGGGCAGATTCGTTGTTTAGGTTACCATGTGATATTTACATATTTAGGTAAAGAGTTTTCTTTTTTGAAGTGAAATGCAACATCAACAATATAAAGTAATTTCTCTCAATGTAAATGGGTTACATAACCCTATAAAAAGGAGCAAGGCCATATCTAAAATGAAAAAAGAAAAACAAGACATCATTTTCTGGCAAGAGACACATCTTTCAAATAGTGAACATGAGAAGCTGCGGAAAATGGGGTTTAAGAACCTATATTACTCTTCTTTTGGAAATAAACATACAAGGGGGGTAGCTATACTTATCTCAAACAGAATAAATTTCCAGTTTTCCTCACAGATTACTGACAAAGAGGGGTGTTACATAATGGTTAAAGGATTTCTTGATCATAAAGAAGTTACACTGCTGAATGTATACAGACCACCAGGCAGTGATAAACGGCTGATTAAAAATATTTTTAACTCAATATCTTTGGAAACATCAGGGGTGCTGATATGCGGGGGTGATTGGAATATCCATTTGCACCCCTCATTAGATTCCTCAAGTAAAACAATAAAGATTAACCCTGCTGCAACATATATTAATAAATTGCTAAAAGAATCTGGCTTAGTAGATGTCTGGAGGGATTTCCATCCACGTGATAAACACTTTACTTTTTTTTCCCATGCACACTCTATCTACACAAGAATTGATTATTTTTTTATGTTTGATTCAGAGAGACACAGGATTCAGAGCTGTGATATAGGGGTAAGGGACATCTCTGACCATGCAGGTGTATATTTAACATTACATTTAGACAACAAACCCAAAGAGACCCTATGGAGACTTAACACCAGCCTTCTGAACGACCCTCTACTCTTAAAATATATAGAGAAAGAATTTGAAGAGTATATGATTAATAACAACAATGGAATGGTAGCGCCCAGCGTGTTGTGGGATGCTGCAAAAGCTGTTATTAGAGGCAAACTTATAATGTGGACAGCTCGCAGGAAAAAGGAAAAAGAAAAACAAATGAGAGACCTAACCAAAACATTAAAACACCTGGAAAGTAAACATATGATACATAATGAAATCCATGTTTTAAACCAGATTCAAAACACAAAGCAACTTCTAAATAATTTATATGAAAATCAAATGGAGCAGAAATTGAAACTAATTAAACAAAACTATTATGAGAATGGCCCAAAATTTAAGAAATTATTGGCGTGGAGATTACGTAAGCAGCAAGCAGAGAGATTTATACGGAAAGTAAAAGACCCCCAGACTAACAAATTATGTGACAAAATGGAAGATATACAACACTCCTTTGAAAAGTATTACACAAAATTGTATGCCCAACCTATAGCAGCCGAATTACAAGACGTGTCACAGTTTTTGAGGTCTTTAGATCTACCATCAATAGGAACTGAACAAAATAGAATATTAACTCAGGAGATAACAGAGGAAGAAATAGGTAAAGCTATATCAAGACTGAAAACTAATAAAATGCCAGGTGCTGACGGTTACCCATCGGAATGGTATAAAACCTCTAGAAAGATAATAATACCGTTACTTAATGACTGCTTTAATTATGTTCTTAAGGGGGGAGAACCCCCTTTGTCTTGGAGACAAGCAGTGATCTCAGTAATACCCAAAACAGGCAAAGATAAAACAGAATGTGGTTCTTATAGGCCTATTTCTGTTCTTAACATAGATTACAGGTTATTTGCATCAATACTAGCAGCACGATTGGAAGATATCATCCCAGACCTGATAGATACAGATCAAACGGGTTTCGTAAAAAACAGACATACCCAGGACAATGTGAGACGTGCTCTTCATCTTATCGCCCATATGAGAAACAGCCAAGCTGAATCTTTGGCTCTTAGTCTGGACGCCGAGAAGGCGTTTGACTCAGTTCGATGGGAATATCTGTATTTAGTTCTCAAACGATTCGGTTTTGATAATCAAACGATTAATTGTCTGAAATGCCTATATTGCTCTCCAACAGCCAGAATTAAAATAAATGGGAATCTCTCCAAAACAATATCTCTTGAAAGGGGATGTCGACAGGGATGCCCGCTTAGCCCCACACTTTTCGCCCTTTTTATCGAACCTTTAGCACAGGCAATTAGAGAGGATAAAGATATAACAGGCGTGTTGATTATGAATACAGAATATAAAATATGTCTTTATGCAGATGACATACTTTTGACCCTGACTAAACCGGAAGCAAGTTTACCTAAATTGTTGTCTCTGCTTAAAAGATTCGGAACATATTCAGGCTATAAACTAAATTTACATAAAACTCAAACTCTTACCTTTAACTATAACCCACAGGAAAAAGTTCACAAAAGGCAAATATCTAAATGGGAAAGTATCATAATTAAATACCTAGGTGTGCGAATACCTAAGGACCTATCTGGTATTTATTTGCATAATTATACCCCACTAACAGCTGAAATCAAAGCAGACTTACATCGTTGGTCATTATTACCAATGAATATGTCCAACCGAATAGATGTTATAAAAATGAATATATTACCTAGGCTGCTTTTTCTTTTTCAATCATTACCGGTGGAAATACCGCTCAAACAGTTTCATGAGTGGAAAAGAATGATCTCAACCTTTATTTGGGGAAAACAAAAACCAAGAATTAGGCTACAGACACTACAGTTACCCAGGGAACAGGGTGGAATGGCCTTACCCTGCTTAGAAGACTATTACAGAGCAGCACAGTTACGTTTTCTGGTATGTTGGTGTGATCCGGAACATGATGCAAAATGGAAGGATTTAGAACAAAGCCAATTGAATATACCCCTGCCATCTATACTAGGTGATAAAAACCTTTTAAAGAAATACCTGGATAAGGTTACCGGCTGGATGGCTGTCCCTCTAAATATTTGGTATAAAGAAATTAAAGATTCGAAATTTGAAAGGAATGCACGAAGTTTACGTTGGATAACATATGACACAGAATTCACACCAGCTAAATTGGACACCAGATTTAAATATTGGATGGATAAAGGCATAACTTCATACTGTACAATATTCGCCAAAAAAGATTTAAATACCTATCGACAACTTACAAAAAAATATAATTTAGAGAAACAGGATTTCTTTAGATATCTTCAATTGAGATCTTACTTTAACAAAAACATCAAAACGGTGGGAGAAAAAGGAATGACTTTAATTAAGATATTTATCGACTCATACAAAGGGAACACCAACCGAGGATTAATCTCAAGAATCTACTCATCTCTACAGCTGGAGAGGGGTCTCTCCACAATGTACGTTAAGTCAAGATGGGAGAAAGAAGCCAATATAAAGTTAGCTGAGGATGACTGGCTAAACATATGCAGGACAATGTCTACTACCTCTAGCTCAGGTCTTTGGAGAGAATTTACCTGGAAAAACACTTTAAGATGGTTTATAACCCCGAATATTAAAAAATTACAAAGTAACAATGAAATACATGGCCGGTGTTGGAGAATGTGTGGTAATATGTCTGCAGGTCATTTTCATATTTTCTGGGAATGTCCAAACATTTCCACTTACTGGGTAAAGGTGGTAAAGGAGATCAGAGCAATACTTAATTTTGAACTTGATTTTGATTTCAGTGTCATTTACTTGGGAAACATACCAGCTGGAGTGAGAAAACAGGATAGATACCTCTTACAAATTCTATTAGCAGGTAGTAAAAAAGCAATAACTAGGAGATGGCTAAGCACAGAATCCCCAACTCTCTCTGAGTGGGTAGAAATTATTCAGGAGATTTATGCTATGGAGAGAATGACTTTCTCATTAAGACACGCCTCTAACAGATGTGAAAAGTACTGGAGAAACTGGACATCATACTTGGCTTTGAAATGATATACCTGCTCATGTAATATTGTTGTTTTTCTGACCACACGTGTGTGGACGTATATGTGTGTATGAGGGTCCCCCTCTCCTTTTTTACCACTCTGTAATTGCTAATAACCCTCCTGTATTAGCAGCTATGTAACCTTGATGAGGACAAAAAAGACAACAGATCTATAGCACAATGTAACTCTTTTTCTTTACATATGCATGTATGTGGAAAGCATTTCAACTCTTTGATAATGGTCCCTGACTTCTCCTGATCTGCCTTTTCTTTTTGTTATTGTTGTCGATATCTATGTTCCCTTCTACTGAATATAAAAAATAACAATAAAAACAAATTATAAAAAAAAAAAAAAAAAAAAAAGCAACAGTCTAAGGCATTACTGCAACAAGAAATGAGCCCGTGCTTCATTTTCCACATGTCTTTTCATTTTCTGTGTAGCTCCTCTTGAGACTCAATCTTGGGTTCAGCCATTTTTTACCTAATTGGCCACTGGAGAGTGAAGTGAAGGCCAATTATTCTGCCTGAGGCATCGCAGAGGCGCCCAGGGCCCATTGCTGAGGTGCTGAGGCCCAGGATAGTGGTACTGAGGGACCTGGGCTGAAAGGTACACTGAGGGACCTGGGATATGGTGTACACTGAGGATCCTATGATAGGGGTTACACTGAGGGACCTGGGATATGGTGTACACTGAGGATCCTATGATAGGGGGTACACTGAAGGACCTGGGATAGGGGGTACATTGAGGATCCTATGATAGGGGGTACACTGAGGGACAAATGATTGGGGGTACACTGAGGGACCTATGATAGGGGGTACACTGAGGGACCTGGGATAGGGGTACACTGAGGGACATGTGATAGGGGGTACACTGAGGGACCTGGGATAGGGGGTACATTGAGGATCCTATGATAGGGGGTACGCTGAGGGACATATGATAGGGGGTACACTGAGGGACCTGGGATAGGGGTACACTGAGGGACATGTGATTGGGGGTACACTGAGGGACCTGGGATATGGTGTACACTGAAGGATCTGGGATAACGGGTACATTGAGGGACCTATGATAGGGGGTACACTGAGGGACACATGATAGGGGGTACACTGAGGAACATATGATAGGGGGTACACTGAGGGACCTATGATAGGGGGTACACTGAGGGACCTGGGATAGGGGGTACACTGAGGGACATATGATTGGGGGTACACTGAGGGACCTATGATAGGGGTACACTGAGGATCCTGGGATAGGGATACACTGAGGATACTGGGATAGGCGGTACTCTGAGTAATGTGGTGAAGCCCGAGTTCCTGCATTAGAATAACGGAGAGGGCAATATTAAGGAAGTGTCAAATGAATCTTAAGAATACATAATTACAGAATGCAAGTCCATAGCCACCAAACCAACAGCAACTATGCCAGTTCCCTTTAATGCACTGAAAGCCAGACACACGATGCAAAGACACTGTTGTGTGGCCTCGAAACAGCTCCTCACTGAACGCTTGGTAAAAAGTGACAGAAATAGCAGAGTCATGCTGTGGGGAGTGGAGGTCCAGTGACTCAGCGAGGATCTGCAAGACCACCCTTGCTTATCCGCCACATCCCCCACAGCTCTGCGCAAGAGGAAGGACGGCAGACGGGACCTGCTGGGAGCTCGCAGCACGCCACTGGTCCAGGACTGACCTATCTGGGATATGAGTGGACGGTGGATGGGGTGGGGGCGGGGCCTGGTGGACAAGGATGATCTGAGAGCCTGGACCTGGAATGCTGGGAGACCAGCCCTGATGCTTGTGAGGAGACAGCATCCATGTCCTCTCCTAACATAATGTCCTCCTAGTGCAGGGGTGGCCAACCCGCGGCTCGCGAGCCGCATGCGGCTCTTTGCCTGGTTTCGTGCGGCTCCCCAGCCGGTCCGCGGGCTCACCTGCACTAACGGGGCGACACACTGCTACATTTTCGTGGTGCGCGGTTTGTTTACAAGCCTAGCGAGCCGCTAATACTTTTAAAATCGCCGTAGTGGAAAACACGCATTTGACTGTCTTCACAGCTAATAACACCCCCCCCCCCCCCCCCCCCCCCGCTCAAAAACTTACACTCGCCACCCCACCCGCTCAACAACTTACACTCGCCAATGCATGATGTGGCTCTTTGCCATTACACAGTACAAAAAATGGGTCTAGGTCTCTGGCGGGTTGGCCACCCCTGTCCTAGTGTATACATCCTCTCCTAACATAATGTCCTACTAAAATACATGTCCTCTGGTGGCATAATGTCCTTCTAATGTACATGTCCTTTCCAGACCTACATGTCCTACTAAAATACATGTCCTCTGCTGACATACGTGTCCTCCTAACATACATGTTAGAGGTGTGCCAAAAAATCGATTCATATATCAAAAATTCTCATTTACTACGATTCAGAATCGATTTTAAATGTCCCAAAATCGATTCTAAGTCGTGGTGAAGTCTCGTGTTACGTAATTACAAAATTACGCGAGACTTTACGCAGCATGTTCTGGGACACACTCATGCGCGGAAAAGGTTCAAAACACATGGAGGAAAGAGATATTCAACCTGTCCGGGCTTCATTTAAGGCAAAAATATGGGTTCATTTTGGTTTTTACCAAATGCCGGGGAATGCGGTGAACACGGGAGCGTTAATATAGAGAAGGGTGAGAAATAATATAGAGAAGGATGGACCGGCTCGCAAGATCAAGACGTTTGACACACGTCACATGTATTAGCGAGAGGAAAACGCGCACAGCGACCCAGAACGAACAAACAAAACAACACGGAAGACTTGATGCGCAAGAGAATAGAAACCAAAACCGTGAGGGCACGGAGTAAATAGAAACAAAAAACCAATGCGGAAAATACAACGCGTGAAAAATAACACTCAACCGTAGTGAGACGGGAGGAAGAAACAAAATAACAACAGTAACTAAAAAACAGCGCGGATAGATGCAACGCGAAAACGAAACCAAGGACACCAGCAGAAGTAACTGGCAAAAAATGCTGCAGCAAAATAAAACCCTTCCCAAAAATAAAGACAAAACGGATAGGAAGAAATACAGGATTGGGAAAACTTGAGATGAGTCAGGAAGCGACGCATGAGATACTCAAATAAGTAAAGAGAAAGCATAACAGAGAGAGGTGGCGAGACACCATTAAACGATAAGCAATCACAGAGAAAGCAGAGACTGGCTGAGAACGTACGGTTACGCCAGTTTAGTCTGGGACTGACTCTGGTGCCCCTAGCGACGGTTGGGGGAACTGCATCCGAGCCAGCCCTGACAGCTCGCAAAATGAAGCTCAAGAATTTTGGTAACAACAAAAACCATTTTATTTTACCAAAGCACTTTTCCCACCCCTAATACATGTCCTCCTAACATACATGTCCACCTAACATACATGTCCTCCTAACACACGTCTTCTCCTGACATACATGACCATTACTGACATGTCCTCTCCTGAGACACATGTCCTCCTAACACACATGTCCTCTCTTGACATACATGACCATTACTGACATGTCCTCTCCTGACATGCAATTTCGAGCTGCAAGAATGAGAAGAACATTCGATATGTTTTAAGGTTTCACAGCAGTCATGGAGCCTGACACTGATGGCACTTCATAATTTGAATAAATACAATATTCATATTTTTGTGCTAAACTCTTCAAGTACAGAAAACACTCATTCTAAAAATTAATTTTACATTACAATCCCACTGAAGGCAAATATAGTGTTTGCTTTTGTGCATCTTTTTCATTTACTAAGTTTGAGATATTCCTTCCTTCATAATAAATACCCATTAAGCAGTATTCTGAATGAAGCAAAATACACTCCTAAATGAATCCCCTGAAGTCCTTCCCAGAAAAGAAAGTGTCCTTCTCATAATGATTCCAGGGGAAATAAAGTTCAAGAAGGACTGCAACACTTCCTGTTTACATTAGGTAAACCCACAGAAATTGTTGTGCTGAGCTAGTGGTAGGCTTTTGTTGCAATACAAGAGCTGTTGTCTATATTATGCAATTGAATGCATAAGCTGGTCATCAGAACTTTTTTACACAAAACATTCCATCTCATACTTAAGGAAATACGCTGGGATGCATGATCAATATAGCTGAAAGCTAGAATCTGAAAGGATCAATAAATCAGTTATCTGCCTTTTCTCTGAGGGTGAACATTTGACAGGCAAAGTGACCTTAAACACTGGCAAATAATATGATAAATACCAGCTGTCTTTTTTATATGTTAGTAATTCTTCCTTGTTTTCAGATTATCCACTATCAGTGCTATATTTTGTTGCTTAAAGCTTCGTTGATCATATCTTTAAGTGTGTCTGGGTATAATGGTTGTGTCAAAGTTGGGCTTTGCAAATTCATTCTGGCATTGGCCAATCACTAGCAGGGCTCATGTACCCTGCTACATCACATTTACTTCACCAATGCCCTCTGCTAGCAACAAGCAAGGAACTGATAGACATCAGCGGACATTTATCCGGGTCGTGGCACCAAGATGATAGACCTGGGATTAGCCCACTGAGGGTGCAACCTTCCGAAAGACGGATGCTCTACAAACAGCGCCAATAATCAAACTTACTCGCACAAGGCTACACATTCATTGGCCGCTGATCAAAGTCCTTTTTGCACTGGAAAATCTGGGTCACTCTTGATCTTATGAAACCTTAATTCATTTGAATAGTCAGAAGTCCCTCGAGTGAGAGATAACCAAAGAAGATTATCAGAGGCACTGTTCTCAGAACCAGGCCGTTTTCTCCTCACAACATGTTCAAAGACAACTGTTCATGTCCTTTATAATACAAATGTATCGACGCTGCCTGTTTTTGCCTGTCAAAGCTGAAATTCAAAGCAGACTTAGGAAAACGTATTTCCTCTGGGCTCAAACCGACATGCTACCGTGAGCTCACAGCAGGCTGAATATAGGACGCTATTGTTTGGGTTGTGGAACCACTTCCGGCCAGGTGACCCGGATGAAACGCCCCTTATCAGATTGCCACGCTTACACGAGCAATCTGTGTGTAGCTGCCTCACACCTACGGAGTGTACACACCAGCAACAGCAGACTCAGCCTGGACTCCGCCTCCAGTCTGGACTCCGCCTCCAGCCCAGGCTCCACCTCCAACTCACAGGTTGCTAGGCAGAAACCACAGACGTCAAGTAATAACTAGTCATTTCAGATGTGTAGTCCAGTTGGTTCTGATTTTCACAGTGATTTACAGTGAATATTTATGTGCTACTGGGAGTAGAGAAGAACACGCAGTTTTGTTCACACCTCGTGTTTATGACTTGCTGAGCAATTAACAGTGATTTTTGGGAACAAGAATGAGTATTACTTACATAATTCTATAATCTAGTTTAAAAGACTAACGCCAGTGCTGCACTGATATACATTCCTAATCTCCGATGTCTAACGTCACCACTGACAGGGAGTTTGGGGCACAAGGCCTCTTCCTCTTCTGGAGGACACTGTAGTGTGAAAGTACCAGATCTTCCTCTTCATCACTACCCTCTGTGTCATCTCCAAAAATCTCAAAACCTCTTATAACACACACACACACACACACACACACACACACACACACACATTGTACCAACGAACCACAAATTTCACATTCTTATCTTCTTCAAACTCAGACTATTTTTGTGCTCTTATCTTCCTCAGACATATATTGGGGTTCTTTACTAAAGTAATGCTTCCACACTATTGGGAATTTCTATGATATGGAGTTATAAAGGGAAGTTAACAAAGTTTATCGCAGTTTACAGCCACCAAGAAACTTGTGCTTGGTGGACGGGAGGTTTCTGGGAGCTGTGTGATAATGAAGCAAGGTGCAGGACTCACCTGCAGAAGGATCTCCCCAGCTGGGGTGGATATTCAGGAACAGAGAGACAGCCCTTTGATTTGCAATTCGCAATTTGATTACTTCGAGGTATTACACAGACTGTCGGCAAAGCAGTTGAACATTTTTGGCTTATTTAGCTTTGGTACGTGGAAGATTCAACAAGGTAAATGAAGCTTTGAACCAAATACCATTTGCTGTCGCATGTTCAGTCAGTTCAAGTAGATGGAAAACACGTCTCCTCTAACCTTTTGTTACCGTCGGAAAGCTACCGACGCCAGATAAGACATCAACAGAAAGTGCTTGATTAGTTACAGTAAACCTGACCTTGCATGTTATCTAACCCAATCAACTGCTTTGGTCTTTCAGGCCATCCCTGAATACGCACCCCCCACCCCCCCACCCCCACCCCCCCCCACCCCTTACCCCACAATCTTCCCACCAAGAGCTACAGATGCAGTGCTGACATTTCGAGGTTTTCCCCTGTCCAAGCCTAACAAAAAACATTGGTGCTTTCAGGTCTGGTCCGGAGTGGTCGGGCCGGGCTACAGCAGAACCCGGCGGGCACTGACAGACCAGCGAATGGCTCTGGCAGCAGAGACAAAAACGTCCTCTGGGCAGCGTCTTTGTGGCACTGCTTCTTGGGCCCAGCTGAGGCCGCCCGACCCAGCGTGAGCCCTGTGCCCTTCAGATTCCAATTAGAGAACGGGCCCTCACGGCAGAACCGTAGGAGAACCACTGCGGCTTGGACCGGTCACATCCAGTATACGTGACTCCTCAAATTAACCCATGCTATGTCCAAGAAAAACTAATCTAAGATCTAAACAAGAAATATATTCTTTTAATTTCATTTGTCCTCAAAGGAGCATGTGGTCAAATGAGATCAAGTTCATCAATCTGTCCAAGCACAGTGATCTCTGATGATTAATAGGCCAATTCAACTTAACAGACAATATAATTATAGTAATAATGAAATGAGAAATAAATTCAAGAACACTATATGCAGTGCACATCCAGATACTTTTTGACACGCTTCCTTAACTGCTCGAAGCATTTAGCAACACTGACAGAATTTTCAAAGACAACTGAAAGTCTCTGCACTTCATCCATTACAGAGAAAAACCACATGTATCTCTGAACCAGCTCGGCAAATTACAAAAATCAGGTCCAAGATATCCAACACCCCAGGGCAGGATAAAAAAACACATGTGAATAACAAAATTACAAATGACCCCATTACTGATGCAACATCCTTGGTTGAAGAACTTGGTGGCGACAGTGTGTCCAGCCGTGCTAGTGCTTCATGGGAACCTGTATCTCCAAGCACAGCACCTGAAGGGCTATCGTTGGCCACCGCTGGCCAGCGCACAGTGATCAGGGTCGAAAGGTCAGATCGATCGGAGACCGTACGGGATCCAGTAAAGTGGCCGGGTCAAGAGCCCACTGTTGGTGGTCACCGTCCTGTTGTCACACAGGATTAAACTAGCCTGGTCCGGACCAAACCGGAACCTTGTGACCGTTAGATTGATTTGGCTCGGACGGATCGGTCAGTGCGATGGCAGCCATTTCGGGCCTCTCGGGCAAAATGTTTTAGCCCAGCGAAAGACAGAGAAATTAAAGAGCACTAAAGCACCAGGAGAAGACGTTCAGTTTGGTTACTTACCAGTGTGCCCAGCTAAATCATGCTTGGCCTCACACTTGGGAAGTGAGCAATCTGCAGTGAGAGAGAGAGAGAGAGAGAGAGAGAGAGAGATGGATGAATACAAAACAGGCCCAGACCCCCTTGACACGAAGCTGTGTCTTAAAATGCTTTGATGTGGGGACTCTGAACAGGCTTCAACGTTTAACCAAACGGGACATGTGACCCAACAGCCCGTCACATGTTCGAAAAATCGCCCTCCTGTTCAGACTAAATGTGACAGTTCAAAGCTTCTTTGTGGTCACGAAGGGGGTAAAGAGAGTTAAGTTTACACACTTTTGCCCGCCTCAGCTGAAAATATATGGTGTGGGTCAGAGCTAACCCCTGCAGTGCGTTAAATCTTCATTTAGCACACTTACAGAGCTGAATATACGGGAAACGCACCGAAACGCACCGAAACACATAAACACCGCCAAAAGAGGAGGAGGAGGAGGCGATAGAGAAGTGAGACTCCATAACAGTGTCTCTAGCATTGTACACTCTTCCTACAAACACTCGACACACAGGGGGGAACATTTAAAGAAAATGATTCTTTGTTCATTAAGGATCTGGACCCACACATTTGTAAAGTTGTTGCAACCTGTGCTGTAAAAATGCTTTATAAATCAAACTGAATTGGAAAGAAAATTGGTGTGTGTGTGTGTGTGTGTGTGTGTGTCTGCTCTACAGCTCCATGGATACTAACATAGGTCTTCCAGCTGCAGATGAACCTCCTGCATTTCCAATATTGTTCTTTCTTTTTATAACCAGAGCGCGAGCTTCCGTTCATTTAAACACCCCCGTATCTGAAACTGCTCCGAAGTCGCTTTATTTGACATACGACTTCCGTTGTTATAGCAAAGGGGACCACCATACTAGCGCGTTAGCACATTAGCACACACGCAGCAGAGACACACGGCACATGCCTATTTCTCTTGCAAAGAGGCCTAATGCAAGTGTGTGTGGTTTCATCCGTGGTGCGGGGCTACATTACTGCAGACTCTAGTGTGCATTCAATACACGTGTGAATGTGTGTTTGTAGTTCACAAGGTTTAATGGCAGTACCTTTCTGATGCTTTAATCTGATTAGGATTAATCTTAATCTTAGTCTTAAGAGCCAAAACAGCCTAAAACTCTCCCTTACAACAAGACAACAAGACGGTGTCTGACAATGACTGATAATGTTCACAACTGACCCCAGAACAGCCACGTGAGTCCATCAGCCTGACCTTGCCCTTAGGAAGGCGTCCTCACTGATCTGAAATCAGTGCTAATGGTATGGTGCCAGTGTCAGCCATCTATCAGACAGGGCGACTGGCTGACCCCAGTTCAGCCACCGTGGTCCTTTCATCCAGGTCTCTGGGCCACGCAGATAGATAGAACTGCATCTGTAGATGATATAGAGGCATGCACCTTTCTCATTAATGTACTGACCCCTTACCAATAACACAGAAGCTCTCACCTACCCTACAAATAACACACGTGTGCCGAATTACCCCATATCAGTAACACACGTGCGCCAACCAGATATCCAGCGTATATGTGCACCTCTTACTGTACTGTGAGAGCTGCTCTTCAGAGACAAGACGCTGTGCGTCCAATAACAAGAACAGATTGCTGCGTAAATGAAAACGCTAGCAGTTAGCGTCCGTTTAATGGCCACCACAAGTGTGCGTGTGTGTGTGTGTGTGTGTGTGTGTGTGTATGTGCTTAAAAATCAAAGCACAGAATCTCCTCTCGTGACTTCACCTTTGGCTTTGCCAGCCATTGAGATGCACCTTAATGATAACACACATCTCTCCCCAAAGTCCCTGTGAAGCCCTGCTCACCAGAGTCAACTGTACAGTAGTGTTCTTTAAGCAAGAAGAGGGGTGGGAGTAATAGAGAGAGAGAGAGAAAGAGAGAGAGAGAGAGAGAAAGAGAGAGAGAGAGAGAGATAGAGCGAGAGAGAGAGAGAGAAAGAGAGAGAGAGAGAGAGGGGGGAGAGGCAGACAGAAAGAGGGAGAGAGATGGAGGGAGAGAGATAGAGAGGGAGAGAGAGCGAGGAAGAGAGTTAAGAGAGAGAGAGATAGAGGGAGAGATAGAGATAGAGAGAGAGATAGAGCGAGAGAGAGAGAGAGAGGTGACCATTTCCAAATGTGATAATTTCGTATCGCCACTTCATTACCCATAATGCTATTCAGAATGTAGATTCTACCGAGGCCAACTGACAATTATGCCTGTGTGGAATGCAGGCTTGTGAAGTTGGAGCGTGATGTGTAAATCTGAGGGAAAGCACATGGGTTCAGAAAAACAGGCTTCACCCTGTCCTTCCCCCTTCAAACCGACAACCCCAACACACACACACACACACGCACACACACACACACACTCACACACCTCACCTGCCCCCCACTGGATTCTAAATCAGTTTCAGGTAACCTAGTGCTACGTGTGTAACGCAGGCCGCGGGAGCAGGCGTCTTGCCTTCATCGGTATTCCTGCTTCCAGAAGCTGAACTCGACAATAGCGCTATGCTATTGAATGCTAGCAGCTTCCCTACACCGGACAGCAAGCAGTGTGCTTCATCAGGGATGGGCTGGCGTAACAGATACACAGGCAGGTGAGAAATGTTGCTCCTTCTGGCTTCGGTTATGAAAACAGAGAAGCAATTACTCCAAGACCCTTCAGATGCTCGACCTGCGCAAAACGATCATTGGAATACAGTAGAGTGTGAGATATGGGGCATGGAACCAGTGGAAAACACTGAGAGGGTTTCACAGCGTTAAAAACTACTGAGTATCAGCACAAGTGTGAGTAATGAAGCTGCTCTGGATGTTCTGGGCCGGTTTAGTGCTGTCTGGTTCTGATGAGGCCAGATGTATTATGTTCTGGACAAAATTATAGTTAGCGTCTAATCACTGTTATGCAAGACAAGAAAATATGTTTCAATATGCTATTAAAGTTAGATGTGGAGGGAAACTGGGTGGATGTCTTGCTGTATTTTTATGGTTTCCCTAAGGTGTAGGTGAAAAACACACGTTTTACGCGTTACACTTCAACCATAGAAAATCACAACGTTGACTATATCCTGAACTCTCTGTACACGTCTGCTATGAAACTGCAGTGTTCAGTTACATCCATATACAACATGCTGTTAACATGAACGTTATTTCTGTCCTGTCCTGTCCTGAGCACCATTCAGTTGGAGGAACACACCACTGGGAGACAAGATCTGGGAATATACGTTCACTCACGGACGTAATGTCCCCCCCACTTTTTCAAAAGCCGGCTTTGGTCCCCCCCAGTTTTTACGGTTAAAACCGAATATTTAAATAGCGACGAATCCATGTCCCCCCCACTTTTGAAATCAAAATTACGTCCATGCGTTCACTCCTAACGCCTGTGCGGCCGATTACGAGAAACCATTTTTATGCGACTGTATTGCAATTTACACAATAAACATGTAAATTAGCTTCCGCTAACACATTTACACCGATCTCGCATTTATTTGTCATTCTGAACACACATTGAAATTAGCATCTTATATCCTCTGTATCATGAAATACAGAGAAGATTATCATTCTTGTCAGTGTGATGCACAGTTATCTATATCCCTTTATTATTTAATTACATATTCTATGTGTATACATGTTTTGTGGGTAACAGTGTCACTGATATGTCACTGACATAACAGTTTCACTGATATGTCTGTAATGTCTGATATGTCTGTGTGTCAGTTTCCTTGCTGTATGTGCACCTATGTGCCAGATGGCCTTAGATTCCTCAAAATAAAAATGGAACTTTAAGTTAAAAGTGTCACAATTTACAATAATAAAATGTAAACCAAGACCTTTTAAACACCATCTGCTAAACGACAGCTTTTCATCATTAACCAGCCAAAAATAATGTTAATGGAAACACAAAAAATTGGGAGGAATAAACTAAAATGACACCGTTCGAAGGGCCGTACACAGGTAACCACTACTTAACTACACCCAGCTGAGAGGCCCCTGAGAAAGAAAACATGAACTCAGTACTGATTACTGACTAAAATTGTCTGTATTATTCTACTTGTATAGATCTTGTGGACTACTGAAATGGGGCGAAGCAAGGAACCCTCCAAACCACAAATGGTGGCTAGCTTTTGTGCTAACCCCTAATCAGGCGTAATAAAAACACCAACCGATTTCCACTACGAAAGCTCCTTGGAGTCAAAAACACCACAGCAGATTGCAGGAAATGAGCAAAGCTCAATCAGTCTGCCAACAACAAACGACAAAATGAGTGCACCAATGGGAAAAGTTACTCTCACAAAGCCAGACACAACATCTCAGATGGAACCTGACAGTCAATATAATAGAAGCAGTAACAAATGTCTTCTTGTGGTTGTACTGCCTTAAGAGTTATAATATCAGCTCTTTTCCAAGACCAGGACACCGTCCAAATTCATTCAAACCCTAAATCTAGAATGCAGAGCATTTACACGGAGTGATCACCACACGATTAGGGAGGACATGGTGATGACCTCTAAGCTTCTAAAGCTGTGGTGGAATCCAGTGGATTTCTACTACAGAGGAAGCCAGTGGACATCTACTGTGGTGGAATCCAGTTAGTGTCTACTGCAGAGGAATCCAGTGGACATCTGGTAAGGGGCTGTGGAGGAATCCAGTGCACATCTACTGTGGAGGAATCCAGTGGACATCTACTGCAGAAGAATCTAGTGAACTTGTACCACAGAGGAATCCAGTTAACATATACCACAGAGGAATCCAGTGGGTGTCTACTGCGGCTGTGAGCCACCATGGTACAGCAAACTCAACGGCCTGAAGATCTGAGATCAATGAGAACGCCAGACGGGCGTGGGCACATTCAGGATGGGTCACCCCACAGAGAAGAGCCAGGCTGTGAGGTTCTCTGCTCAAAGACCAAGGAGAAGCTGGAGATGTTTCTCCATCTTGGGTTGCCTAGCCATCTAGTAGTTGGGGTAGCATCACCAGATGTTCAATCATCACCCAAGTGTGTGCTGCACATGGGGACCACTCTAAATTAGCCACCACCACTCAAAGCCATACATACCATGTGACCAGGCACGGTCCAATCAGCACGAGTGTGACCTCCCCGTTGAGTTAAGAGGCAGCATGGGCCGTGCGTAATGGAAAACAGCAGACAATCTCATCAACCAGAATGAATGAAAGACATCTTATTTGTATGTAGCTGTGACTCTGCCATCCTTTTCCATGTGCATCTTGTTGCAAGGCCGGTCCAGGCGACACCAGCAGGGCCCAGCAGCTCTGACCCCCAACCGAAGGGCATTGGGGTGGGTTGCCAGACCCACGCAGACCCCACCCATCGCTCGGTGGCTAGGGCGGGAGGATGAGAAGGTGCGTCCAGACGTACTCGGAGACCGCCGGCGTCTTCGCCACAACGTCCAGCAGCCGCAAACGAATCTTCATCATAATACGCAGCACATCCTCATCGTTAGGCTGACCGCACAAAAATGACAAATTGCTAAAAAAATTGTCCAAATATTTTCATGAAATGGGGCTACATGATATTGAAGCAACATCATCGCAGATGATGGTTTAGAAACCTATTCTGCCTTTATTTTAAGGATCAAATTGCTGCTGGATATGTAACATGATTTGCTGAATAAGAGCCAAAACAATCAGCTGTACATTTAGCACCACATGCAACGCAACTGATCTCAGAGCAGGATGTAGTATTGATCCAACTGATCTCAGAGCAGGATGAAGTATTGATCCAACTGATCTCAGAGCAGGATGAAGTATTGATCCAACTTATTTCAGAGCAGGATGCAGTATTGATCCAACTGATCTCAGAGCAGGATGAAGTATTGATCCAACTGATCTCAAAGCAGGATGTAGTATTGATCCAACTGATCTCAGAGCAGGATGTAGTATTGATCCAACTGATCTCAGAGCAGGATGCAGTATTGATCCAACTGATCTGAGTGCAGGATGAAGCATTGATCCAACTGATCTCAGAGCAGGATGCAGTATTGATCCAACTGATCTCAGAGCAGGATGCAGTATTGATCCAACTGATCTCAGTGCAGGATGAAGCATTGATCCAACTGATCTCAGAGCAGGATGAATTATTGATCCAACTTATTTTAGAGCAGGATGTAGCATTGATCCAACTTATTTCAGAGCAGGACGAAGCATTGATCCGACTGATCTCAGAGCAGGATGAAGCATTGATCCAACTGATCTCAGAGCAGGATGAATTATTGATCCAACTTATTTTAGAGCAGGATGTAGTATTGATCCAACTGATCTCAGAGCAGGATGAAGCATTGATCCAACTGATCTCAGAGCAGGATGAATTATTGATCCAACTGATCTCAGAGCAGGATGAAGTATTGATCAGAGCAGGATCTCAGAGATAAGGAAGCACTTTTAGATTCACCTCCATAAAGAAGTTTACCTTCCAGTTCATTCACTTTGAGCTTTCCTGACACTGTTTGGGATTACAGAAAGATTGTATCTGCTGTCATGATAAACTCCCCCAAAAGATGGTGGTTGTCCCATAACAGACAGGAAGGGACTCCTTCAGTGCTTACATTGTTTTTTGGAATATGTCATTTATTCCTGTGTTATTACACATGTACACATTTATATACATAATTGGATGATGTCTGTTTGAAATTGCAGATGTTATGTTCAAATTAAATATTGTTGAGTAAGATGTATTTAAAAATCTAAACCATGAATAATAAATCTAAATCATGAATAATAAATCTAAATCATGAATAATATTTATTTTACAAACGTCAGGGCAGCTGCCACAGCGGCTTATTACAACAGGGTCTTATTTTCTCTGTTTAAACAGAACCCAGTCAATGGGGAGTCTGATCCTCAAAGGACCTGATGCATAGATACAAATCTGGTGTCTAAAGTTCCAAATGTAACAACATGAAAGCAGTTCTAGTGAAAAACCACTTAGTCCTGATGCTTGATTTGATGCAATATAAGGTAATATGACATAATACTTGTTTTCACTATCATGCACAAAGTCATCCATACACACAAATACATGCACACAAACACACCCACCCACACCCACACCCACACACAGACACACACACTGAGTGCGATTCCCCATGCGTGGGTCAGGCCCAGGGCCTTGTACAGGGTCGTCTCCATGGCTTTGCACAGTATGAGCACTGGACCGAACACAGGATGCGGACACTACTGACACGGCTGACCGCACAACCAGCCGCCGTCGGTAGGGTGTGAATCGCGTAACAACGAGCACCCCGGTGTTTCACGCGTCACAGTTCACGCGTCACACCTGCCTCATCACGTCAGCAAACGATCGAGTCGTCCGTGAGCATAAAATGGGTGTGTTGGGAGGGGGATGTGGGGGGAGTGTGTGGTATTCCTGGGAGCTGGGAAACACTGGCTTACGGCGCGCTTACTAAATAATACGACCGTTTCTGTTTGATTGACGTGCGTCGTCTCGTTTCGTCTCGGCTCGTTTGTGTCGTTTGTGTTTAGTGGCTGCACGACGTTTATAGCGATGACGTCACCCCACCACGAGAACGGACAAGCCTACGTCATACTTAAAAACAGTTATAATGCGCGGAAAACACGAAACGTTAATACGCAGGAAATCAGCCGCTTTGTAGAGGCTGCTGGTTAACACGATGATGGGGCGGAACGCAGCACATATGTTCATATATGTTTATGCTCATATTCGGCTTACAATAAACGCGCCCTGATTTCACACCCAACATGACCTACTGACGCACCAGACCACATCTTCTTGTGCATCATATCGATACGGCCGTGTGTGGGGCATTAAGGTCCAATACTGCAGGACCGATGACCCATATCGTATCATCTCAAGCACCTTCGAGATATCCCACTGCGATAATCACATCCGCGGACTCATCATCCCACCCGTGTCACCGGAGCTTTGTTTGCGCGTCCGCTCCTACCTCGGTTCCGCCTCATCACCTAAACCCACAGCAGAACCGAATCAAAACCCCCCCTTACCGTTCCCCGTCTTACCGGATTTGAAAAACGCCGCTATGTCGGCCCCGTCCTTGGACGTGTCTTCTCCTTCCCCCGAGCTCATGGCGCCGTATATTTACGACAATCCGAACAAGGTCCGATTGGGTTCAGATGTCCGATGCTGAGAGGCTGGAGGGGAAGCCCGTTTGGTTGAAGGACGAGCCGCACGTCCCGGTGCTGAGGGAGACCCGAGCGTCCATCTTGGCTCGCTGGTGAAGTCCTGGACCCGGTGGGCGGCGCTGGCGAGTCGGGCTGGAGACGCGGGTGGTGGAGGAGGAGGAGGAGGAGGAGGTCTGGGACGGGGCTCTCCTCCTGGAAGAGCCCATCACACCACCCGAACCTCCTCTCTCCTCCCGAGGTGGGTCTGCAGCCCCGAAAACAACCATGAGACCATTCAGAAAACAGCGGAGACCAAAGGAATAAATCTGCTAGGTGACAGAATGTAGTTACAGTGGGTGGGGGCCAGAAAATAACGGTGTTGACAGCCCTTCCCTACCGACAACCAAATAACACAGAATAAAAATAAACACAGGACGAAAACAAAGCAGAATAAATAAAAATAGCACAGAACGAAACAAAAATAAATAGCACATCACAGGCTGTATCTTGCTTTTTTAATGTTCTTTTGATCGTTTTGCGATCTCCTGCTACTTATGTTGTTAATTTGTTCGTTTCTGTCTCTCTTTTTACCATGTTGCTTTCTACCACTTCACTCGTGTAACATTTGCTCACTTTCTCGTGCTATATGTGATTAACTAGATTATTGTAACATTGTACCGCACTCATAACACATGAAGCGCTGTTTGTGGGATGAAGTTAGACTGTCTAATGTCGCCCCCTGCTGGCTGTTATTGAGGATTACAACATTACCAAGCAGCAGAACTTGAGTTAGGAGCCTAAACGTCGTTATAAAGGGGCTGTAGTTTCGCTCTATTGGTAAAAAGAAGATAGTTAGATTCGTTCTATTAATACAAGGCGTTTTCTTAAGCTCTTTTAATGTTTATTCGTATAAATAGGTCGGGGGGGGGGGGGGGGGGGGGTGGGGGGGGGGGGGGGGCTTGATTTGCCCCAACACCCCTCTGTCGTATCACCAAGGCAACAGCCAACAACAGTTGGGACTTAAACGCAGAAACTGCGCCGGGCGCATCGCGCCAGGGAGATTTAAACACCGCGCGCCTGGACTCAGAAGGCCGTGTTAACGGTTTTAACGGTTAACACGGTGAAATATGTACCAAACATCTGATTTTACGAACTCTCTAAAAAGCCGTGAACGTGAGAACATGGCTCTGGGTTTTCGGTCAAACAAGCCGAGCGTGAGGGCGCGGATGGCCCAGCCCGCCGCTCCCGGTGAGGGCGTCAAAGAGCTCCAGGTAACGTCCGTCGTTTCGCTTCAATTAGTGTCTGATTTTCGGTGACACTTCTGGAACAAGTTTTAATTTCTCGAGAACTTTCTACAAAAGTTTACTTCGTGAAACGTTGCGAATTGTTCTTTCGTGTTAATTCTGTCTATTTTGCAAACACACTCGTACGACGTGTAAGACTCACTGGCGAGACCTACACAGGTCGCAAAGTCGAAGGTGTTTAAATTCATGCCAGTGTCGCCAATAATATTAACATATAAACACATTCATAGGCCTACACAGCAGTTCACAAATGATAAACACTTAATTTACACTTAGTTTAATTAACGGTGCCTTAACGTAATAATAAGCACGCACTAATTTATTGGTGGAGGGGAGATATTGGATGCAGTACTAACACATAACCAGTAGAGGGCAGCAGATCACTATACTTAAAATGCCTAAAATGAGCCTAAAATGAGCGCTGTTGTTTCCACATTATTCGCATGTTTCTTTGTTTTTAAGGAGCATATTTGCAATTTAACCGTTTAGGTAGAAAAATAGATGTTAAACGGTGGACCACTGGGAACATGAATTTAAGCAGTTTAAGACTGAACCCATAATCATTAACTAGAACAATTTTAGACACGTCTGAAGATTTTCCACTTGAATGCGTGGTGTTCAAGCCCTTGTAGACGGGGACACTTGAATGTTCTTCCAATTGCCCAAGCAGTTAGCTTAAGATCGCTTAGAGTAAGCTAGATTATTATTATTACGAGGTAATAATGGGTGGCAAACGTAAATTGTTGAGGGGGGGTATAAGTATTATATCGCGATCGATCGATCTCCAGTGGTTGGATTTCCAGTTTTTTTTTCGGCGTGAGAAATCGGATGTGTGGCGTGAGAGCGTGTGAAGACGATCAAATGCGTGTGTCTCACGCTCAATGCGTGAGAGTTGGCAACCCTGCAAACGTGAATGCAAACTCTGCATATACTGGGACTCTCATCATTGTGCGAAGTTTCTAATCATTTGACCGCTAGGTGGCGCCATTCATGAAATAAACATAAAAATGAACATAAAACTGGATTAAATTGATTCCTTGCATACAAGAAATAAAAACTTTTCTAATTACAAGTGTTATTCAAAAATGCAGTTTTCTTACATCAGTTTAAAAAAATTCTAGGAATTTGATCCCATTGTGTCATAATCTCTGGGCTCTGTTGGTAAATAATTATCAAAAACATTTTTTAGATTTTTTTTTACTTTCCATATGATAGGCCTACCCATTGACCTAGGCCTATGACTCAAAAGCCATGCAAGTGATCAACTCATAATTTGAAATACTTTTACAGATTGAGGTTCTTGTGAGTTTTTGCCATGTTTGGTGCAACTGACCTTTCTGGTGTGCTACAGTCCACAAAAACGTACACTGCCTGTTATGCACAAAACAGACAGGTCATGGCTCTTGATCTATGAGCTAAACCACAAACAAACCTTTTAATTCACTAAAATGTCTTATTTCATATCAGGATGGTAGTACTGGACAAACACTGGAACTGACTGAAAAGTATTGCTTACATGAAACACCACACACACACACACACACACACACACACACACACACACACACACACACACACACACACACACACACACACACACACACACACACACACACACACACACACACACACACACACACACAGCATGTGATTTAGTTCTATGATCTGAATCATCTTGCCCTTTTTTTGGTCTTTTGGGCCTTTAGTGCTTCATCGGTCTGTTAAGTAGTCATGACATTTAAAAGTACACTTCATGCATTCTAATGAAAGGTAAATAATTTGCTTACAGTAATTCAACCTAGTGCCCTATGGACTGCTTAGGCCCCTAGTGCCCACATACATGCTTGAACCCAGAATCGCCTCTTGTGGCAATAGTTGTCATTATTATTAATATTATTATATATTATTATTATTGTTATCATTATTATTATTATATATGATGATTATTATTATTTCAGTATCTGCATTCTATATATCACAGAACATTCACACATGAATCTATATCTAGAGTGCAGTCCAATTTTCACCAGGTTGTCCAACTCTACAGCTGGGACAGATGTAACGGTGAGTGAGTGAATGTTTGGAGTCAGAATGCTCATGCGCTCAAATGATCTGCACAGTCGGTATTGAGCTTGGCGTTCGAGGGCACTTACGCTGGATCACTCCTTTACCCCAAAGATCCCGTTAGCCATTTATTCCTCTGTTGGCTTGATGGAGTATTTCCTGATGAATCCCAGAACACAGATCTGGGATCAGTGAGCCTGATGTTTTGTGGAGCAGCACCAAGTGCCCAGCAGCTACCTGTGTTGCTATGGAAGCGTTTACTCATCACGTAGCCTGTTCTACTGCGATCTACCACCAAGGTACATGACTGACGTCTTGGCCAGCGAAGCCTGCTTTGATTTTGACTCTAATGCGGACGAGCGTGGTATGTGCAGATGCTATTTGTTGGTCTGCTCACTCCGTGACCTGAGATGTTCTCCTGGGGCTTCATGGGGCCCCAGCCTGGATTTAGTTCTCTGTGACACGCGGAGATGAGGTTTTGTTTTTCACATCTTTGTGCTTGTGTGATTCCTGCTCAGATGTCTTCGTTTGACATGGAAGGCCAAGTGGAAACATGGATAACTGAAGGACTGCTCCTTTGTGTGTGTGTGCGTTTGTGTGTGTGTGCGATGAGCGTGTGTGTGTGTGAGTTGTTGTGTCCAATGTGTGTATGAGTAGTGTGTGTGTGTGTCCAGTGTGTGTATGAGTAGTGTGTGTGTAGTGTGTGTGTGTCCAGTGTGTGTATGAGTAGTGTGTGTGTGTCCAGTGTGTGTATGAGTAGTGTGTGTGTATGAGTTGTGTGTGTGTATGAGTAGTGTGTGTGTATGAGTAGTGTGTGTGTCCAGTGTGTGTATGAGTAGTGTGTGTGTGTGTGTGAGTAGTGTGTGTGTGTGTGTGTGTGTATGAGTAGTGTGTGTGTATGTGTGTGTGTGTTGCGTGTGTGTCCAGTGTGTGTGTGTGTGTGCGTGTGTGTGTGCGTGCGTGTGTGTGTTGCGTGTGTGTGTGTATGAGTAGTGTGTGTGTGTGTGCGTGTGTGTGTGTGTGTGTGTGTGTGTTGCGTGTAAGGTTGTGGAGCAGCCGTGCGCATGTTCTCGGTGCTGAGGGCCTGTCAGAGGCGCTGCATTATTCAGCATGTGGTCTCTAGTTACACAGGCCCCGCTAACAGGCAGCTCTCTCCAGAAGAAGCAGCCGTGGCTCTCTGGAATATTGATGACGCTCTTAAATACAAAGCTTCACACTTGACTTCCACGCAGCAGGCGCCTCAGAGCAGGGGCGGTGGGTCGATGTGCACTCACGTGCGCCCACGCAGAGCTGTGATCACACGCAGACAGCAACGTGTGCCTTTGATGGAGCACTTGAGAGCCCGGCCCAGCTGTGTAGTGTAGCGTAGCCCCGGCCTTGATAACTCCAGTGAGCGCCAGTGCCGCTGATTTCACGGTTGTATGCTGCACAAACACCTCCCGTTGAGGGCGGTGCAAAAACCCTTCACACGACCCAACAACACAAGCCCATCTTTAACCATGACACTCGCGCCTTTATAGCTCCTTCTCATTCATTTCAATCGGATGCGCCTATTTTTAATTAACACCATCTACTCAAATCAATTGTGTCATGTGCTTTTGTTCGTAAAGCATATTGCGTCGTCGTGTAATACCTCGTGTGTGTAACTGTGCGTTTGTGCACAAGCTCATGCTGCGTTGACTTCAACATGCTCTAAATTTAAAAAGTCACAGCTGTCGAGCTGTGCTTCTCTCCTCCTCTAGAGGGAGCCCTAACTCTGCAGCTCTTACATCAGCGCAGACGGGACTATCTGTGGCCCGCGGGCGGCTCACCCAACGCCCGGGCCGGTCCACAGCCGAGTCGGTGAGGAAACGATAACGATGCTTTACAATTCGCGAGGTCCTGCTTAAGATTCACAGCTCTGCCACAGCGGTGACCATCTCGCTGGGTTTTGACCTCAGATGCTGTAATATTAATTAAGAGGATTATCGGAGGACCTGGCAATGTTGAAATAGGAGGGATGCTGTGTAGTGAGTCGGACATTCAGAACATAGTAAGCTGAGCCCGTGCTTCTCAAATTCATGCTCCTTATTGTGTGTCTGCTCAGGAAGTCACACCGGAGGACAGCGCCCCGTCCTGCCGTAACACCTGTTCCTGTTGCTTTTTCCATATTGTGCAGAAACCATTTGAATATCTCCATTATGTTCACCGAGCTTGAGTATGAGTCCCACTGCCAAATAACTAATTGAAACGTTGCTACAACAGAAACATGCGACTAAATAAAACTTGGTTTTGATGAATAATAAATATCCTGTTTTGAGTTCTTCTGTGTGCCGGGTGTATTCCTTTATCTGCTTGCATGCTTTATCTGTAGAATGACGGCTGGGCCGACGGTTCTCCGGGTGAGGTTGGCCATCCTTTATCCTGTTTGTTATTGAGGCCCATTCTCTCCCCATACGAAAAGACACTTTATCTTCCTGGCAGCGTGTGTGACCAAATTGTGATACACTCCAAAACGGTCTGCATAACGTTTTGCCTCAGATCCACCCCACTAAACTGAGTCTCAGGGAGCCATTTCACACTGGCTCAAAGTGATTGGAAAGTTTATGTAAGCTCCTCACAGAGGGGACACTGCAGATTTCTGAGCAGACACGGCCAAATCGTTTTCTTTGCACACTGTGACTCGGACCGGGTTACATGGCAATACCCCGCTTGGCCGCCCTCTCTCATCCAACAGGGGGTGTAGATAACCACGAGACAGTGTGATGGTCCAAACCTGAGAGGGAACTAGCCTCCACCCACTTGCAGTTTGGATCGCAGTTCATGGTCAGCCGGGTCCATGATAACATGGTAACAGGACAACGGTTTTTAAACCGTGCTGCTTGGCCCCGTCCTGGCTGTGTTCTCTGGGCTTTGAGTTGTTTTAATAGTTTATAGGGGACTTCCAGGGGTCCCGGTGGAGCGGGTGGTGGTTAGGAGTCTGAGCCTCCCCCCCTCCTCCTGGTGCCGTTCTGGTTGGGGTCGCTGTGTGTCTAACTGGGGTCTGTGACACACCTGTAATCCTCCCTGAGCCACATGCACAAGGAACTGAGATGTCCAATCCATTGAAGAAGCAGTTCTGGAAGCAGAGTGTGTCCAAGGTCCTAAAGGTAAGCAGGACGGGGGGGGGGGGGGGGGGGGGGGGGTGTGGCACGAGTCACGTTTAGGGCTGGGTGCAGGCACCTTGGCCAGAGAATGAATACAGAATGAATGCACATATGCATGCTAATATACATGTATGATACACACAGAATGTGAGTGAGACATGAGCGAGATAGGCGTATTGCCTCCCTCGCGCTGGCTCTCTCTCGTCACGGTCCGTTGGCGTTTGCTCATGCCTGTTAGGTTTTCTGGTGCAGTGGGTTTGGCGAACATTACCTTGTGGGATTAGTGATGCGGGCTTGTGATGCGAAAAACACTTCAGTCCAGGTTACGTTTGTTTCTCATTTTCTAAGGCAGCAGTTCCCAAAGAGGACTTAAGAACTGCTTTATAATCAGAGCTAGATGACTCGGATTATATATATATCAGTAGCGAACCGTGACCATTATACCTGGGCCCACTCCCATTACCCCCCCCCCCCCCCCCCCCCCCCATCGAAAAAAAATAGTTTCCTCTCCTAATTAACTGCAATAAAAAAAAATTAAAAACTGAGACGACAGTGCAGATTTAGAAACTCAATAAACAATAATATCTGTACTAGATAACTTCTTAAGCAAAATAAGGTTCCAACAAAATAAGGTTCACAGCTCCGTGTTCCTCGGAAGCGAAATATGTAAACAACGCGCACGAGGACATCAAAGGGATGAATCGAAACTAGCTAGCGATGGTGCTAACGACAGCTAGCGTCGCCACAGCGGGCGGATATTATCATACAGTTAAGCCCGCCCACTAAGGTCAATTTTTGGTCAATTTTCCTGTCATTTGAAACTGGTATTGTGCTGAATTATAACTGCCAGGCCCTCTGTAAACGAACAGCGGGCATCACAGTCCTGATAGGGGGAGACACAGGCTCACAGACTTCCACTTAACCCCTCACCTTCCAACACAGATTTACCGAGCCCGGGAGGGGACATGGGTAAAAAATAAAAATTAAACGAGGGAACGTTTTACCAATCGAGCGCACGTTTTCTGTAATTCGTGCTCACGATTTATTAATTCGTGCGCACGATTAACAATTCGTGCGCACGTTTTGTTTTAATCGTGCGCACGTTTTCATTCATTCATTAAGCGCATACATTGCAGATACAAGGAGAGAGGCAGTAACAGTTCCCTGAAACTGTATATACTTTGATTGTTTAGATGTAGAGATACGTTTATTAGGTCTTATTTGCTTATGCTGTGGCTCTGCCCGTGCGCGAGGGTCTAGCGCGCTGTCGATTCACGAGGTCGTGCACCTCTCGAATTTTGTAACTTCGCGCGCCGCGCCTCAGCGCAATGAACAAAGTCATGTTTGCAGGGTTCATACACCTTTACAAGGTGGAATTAAAGCACTTGTCCAGTTCAATATTTCCCAGCACGATAAACTTAAATAAGTTAAACATTTATACATATACTCGAAATTATTCGCTTTTAATCACATTGTTTAATGGTTGTTTAATGGTTTATTTTCAAAACGCCCAATCTGAACGTCTTCACGTTCTCTCATGTTTCCTGGAATTACAAGAGGCTCGTATTTGTTAACCTAATACAAGAGAACTGTTCAGTTAGACAGATATTTGTTGTGAAACGAAGTAGTTACAATTTCAAGCATTTAAAGTAGCCTACTCAAACCTGAAACACAAAGCAACATTTAAAATTCGTCATAAATGTTCATTAAAAGGCTTAGAATTCGCTTCAGATGCCGTTTACTGATTGTGATTCCCCGCTGTGCAAGGGAAGCTACAATGTCCTCATGACGCATAAGCAAATAAGACCTAATAAACGTATCTCTGTTCATTGTAGCATAAATCTAAACAATCAAAGTATATACAGTTTCAGGGAACTGTTACTGACTCTCTCCTTGTATCTGCAATGTATGCGCTTAGGCCAGTAGGGTTTGCAAATGAATGAATGAAAACGTGCGCACGATTAAAACAAAACGTGCGCACGAATTGTTAATCGTGCGCACGAATTACTAAATCGTGAGCACGAGTTTAATTAAAACGTGTGCACGATTAAAACAAAACGTGCGCACGAATTGTTAATCGTGCGCACGAATTAATAAATCGTGAGCACGAATTACAGAAAACGTGCACTCGAATGGTAAAACGTTCCCTCGTTTAATTTTTATTTTTTACCCATGTCCCCTCCCGGGCTCGGTACAGATTGAATAGACATGGTTGAATAATTTATTTGCTTATATTTTTGTAATTGTTTAGATTTCGATTGTCAAACTGTAAGTAGATAAAATAAACTTGGATAAATTGTATTATATATATTTATGTTTTAAGAATATTTTAGGCCCTCTGAGAGGGTGTAGAGGGCCCTGACGGTTCCCCACTGATATATACTTGGGATATTTATATATATATATATATGAGTCATCTATATATATGTAATTATTGTAACATGTCTGAAACACCTCAGGATGGTCAGGATGCACACACAATAATAAATCTGTGTGATTTGTCAGAGAACTCATTTGCATATCGCATCCTTCTGGCAAAGGTCAATATCATGATACCAGTCAACAAACGATGTATCGCACAACCCTAATGAGTTGCAATGAAATCAGTTTGGCTGAGCCGCTCATTGTTGTGAACTAGCACAAACGCACTAAGCCGCACAGTCGTCCCTCTGTTGGCGTGCACTGCTTCACTGGGTTGTAGTCTCGTGTTTACCCCTCTCAGAGCCCCTTGTCTGCGCTCACATTTGTGACATCGGCGTTTCGCTGCTAGGCAACGGCCGGACTGTTTGAGCAGCGGTGCGAGTCGGAGATCGCCAGACTCTCACGTGCTCACACGTGCCCTCGGCGGGCCAATACGCCGCGTTTGCGCTGGCCCGTCCAGTCAAGCTCTGCTGCTCCCCGGTCCCTTGGTGTGTGTCAACGTGAGCGTGACAATAAATCTCTTGCTTGTCTTGCTTGAATGTGCACTTCTGATCTGGGATCAGTGTTGCTGTTTCTTTTCCATTTATGAAACTAGGTTTTGGATAACAAAGGCCTGACCTGGAGTGTTAAGGCAGGTCTGCCACAGGCAAGATGCAAATAATTATCACCGTAGGCTGAACCGTGAAGATTTGGATGGTTTTAACATGACAAACCATGTTTTTCTCTCACGGGCACTTAATGACATTATGCAGGAGACTTTAAACTCAAAAATGTTGTACATCTAGTTAGATTAAATGTATGTGGAAAATACAAGGAGGTGGAGGTATAGACAGGCTCCCTACAAGTTGTAATTGGCTAAATGAGCAAGACTGGGTCCTGTGAGTGCACTCATTTAAAAACTCCTAGTGCAGTTGTGACTTCATGAGCAATGAGAGCCCACTCGACCTTTAACTGAGGAATGATGGGGTATAGTGTTAGGAATTATGGGATGTTGTGTTAGGAATTCAACTTTTAAATTGCCAGATATAAGCATAAATTCATGAAATGGTCACCAGCCAAATAGCTACATCACTGGTTGACTTGATGTCTCTGTGGGGTCTGGTAGGGTCATGTCCCAATACTCCACATCCTCCTGTTTTAAACTATCATCAAAAGAAGTAGTACTGAAACTCCCTCAATCACATCGTAGCAGAGCCTCTGTGATGTTGAGTCTCGTCAAGGAAGGGCCCGAAAAATCCACAGGGGCCCGTCTCACAGGAGCCCATCTCACATGGGGCTGTCTCACAGGGACCCGTCTCACAGGGGCCCATCTCACATGGGGCCGTCTCACATGGGGCCGTCTCACAGGAGCCCATCTCACAGGAGCCCGTCTGACAGGAGCCCGTCTCACAGGGGCCCGTCTCACAGGGGGCCGTCTCACAGGGGCCTGTCTCACAGGGACCCGTCTCACAGGGGCCGTATCACAGGGGCCGTCTCACAGGGGCCGTCTCACAGGGTCGTCTCACAGTGACCCGTCTCACAGGGACCCGTCTCACAGGGGCCCCTCTCACAGGAGCCCGTCTCACAGGGGCCCCTCTCACAGGAGCCCGTCTCACAGGGGCCCGTCTCACAGGAGCCCGTCTCACAGGAGCCCATCTCACAGGGACCTGTCACACAGGGGCCCGTCTCACGGAGCAGCCGTGGCGTCCCCCCCCGGTCCTGTAAGAGGCCTGCGGCGCTGGTGATGATGGTGAAAACAGCGATCGCTCGCCCACCGACACGATTTACAACAAAAGCAAAAGAGATCCACAGGGATGTGCAGGGGAATGTCTTCCTATTCCTCCTCCCTTCAGGAAACACAACAACGTCTTTATTCTGTGTTCCCACCTTATAAAACCCACATGAGAAAAGCCCTCGAGCTTCTGCAAACGGCTCACAAAACGCGGTCGGATTTATCGGCACAGCGTTGTTGTTTTTTTTTTTTTCGTGTTACCTAGCAGCCCAGACAGGCGTCTTTTACGGTTGATCTTTTCTAGCGGGAGGCCCAGCAGTCGCAGCTTTGCCAGGACTGGCTTTTGTTCTGTCGCGACTGCTTGTCTGTCTGCCTGGCTGCTTTTACGATGCACTAAAAAGAGAACTCTGTCCACCATCGGACCAGAAAGAGAGCCAGCCACCCAAACAGCCGGACCCAGCGCCACAGATGCTGAGAAGCGCTCGTTTTACGATTCTTAAACAGCTAGAGCATACAACGGCTGGTCCGGCTTCGCCTTGACCGATGAGGTGGATCCCAGCGAGTGCGGTGGCTGGTCTGGAGGGCTCGTGCTCGTGGACGTAAGGCGCCCGGATTACTGTGTTAGGGGCTCGTCATGAACCAATCAAAGCCTGTCGGACCTAAAGGGCAGTTCCAGTCATCTCTGATATCCAACAGTCAGATTACAGCGCTCAAAGTATGTACGACTTTTCTCTGCCCAGTGCCTGTGTTTACAACATCACTTCTGAATGGCTCATGTGTGTCTCAGAGTGGCTCATGTGTGTCTCAGAGTGGCTCATTTATGTCTCTGAGTGATTCTTGGTTGTGTGCTGCTTATTTTTGTGCACTTTCCTTTTATTGGTGGAAAGAAATTCAGTTTATTCATTACTGTAATATTAAACCTTAAAGTGTGGGATTATAGTGAGGAAAGGAGCTGTTTGAATTCTAATTCCAGTTTTAAAGGATCTTTTGTGTTAAACTAGTGGGGTGTTTTATAGAGTTCTGTACTCATGAATATTCGATTTGGCTCACAATAATTGATAGCTGGTCAGGACCAATTCTCATTTACATAATGGCAGTGGAATCTCAGGCAGTGGGCGAATGGACCACCCACCTGTCCTTCATTTTCATAATCCCACCCCTGGCTTTCTTAACCCCACCCCCCACAGCAAAAGCTAAAGGAAGAGCGTGAGGCAAAGCGTGCCCAGCTGGACGGCAGGCATGACTACGTGCTCAGCATCGTGGCCGCGTGCGCCGGACTGGAGAAGGTGGAGGTGGAAGATGCCGTGCTGGAGGGCGCCCAGGTAGAGTAACGCTGCAGTGGTGCCTGGGCCTCCGTGCGCAGGTATGGCTAACAGCAGCTAATGCTGTCTCCGCCCTTGCAGGTGGAGCGGATGGAGCAGTTCTTCGCTGCTGACGGCCTCCCGCACCTCATGTTTTTTTGTCAAGATTCAGAGTCCTCAGAGTCAGGTAAGCGCCAGGTTTGTCTTTCTGATAAAGTCGGTAACGTCTGAATGGATCTGAAACGTTTGAGGTAAACAGGATCTTAGCATAACACTAAATAATGGATTTTACTAGAGTGGATCTTTCCACAGCTGAGCCAATCTTAAAGTTAATTGTGTATTTGGCTTGTGTACTGTTCATTTAATTCTTGGATTTTAAAGAAATGTGGTCTGCTAATAAAGTTTCACATGTCACTCTGGAAGGCCCTGGCTGGAATGCCCAGTGAGATTTGCCTGCTTTGTGCGTCTGACAGCTCTCACGTCCTCCATGGTTCGCGGTAAGAAGGCGAGGGTGTTCGTGACGGAGGGTTCTGACGTCGCTCTGACTCACGTGTGTGTGTTCTTCACCCGGGCAAACACCTCCAAAGCCGTCACCGCTGAGAATGTCCACCGAGTATGTCTGCGAAAGCCTGAAACACCACCCCAAACTCTCTTTGTGAAAACACTCGCTTTTCCTCCTGGTATTTTTGGGGTCATTTGCACCTCCTTTTGGGCATTAGAAGTGAGAGTACCAGCCATGCAGTTGGGGTTCCTCCTTCATGTGTTCACTGCCTCATACTGAGGTTTACTGCTCATTTAAGAAACACTTTCAGAAAGGCTTAGTTTCCTTTTAGCACAGTATTTCACTCATTTGCAATGCTCTAGTTTAGTTTTGTTGCATCGCTAGTACAAGAAAATTGTAAATAAATGACTAAAAAGAAATTCCCGTGAGATAGGACACTGGTCTTCACATGCTACTTGAGTGAATCTGAGTGCTATTTGAGGGAAGTTGAGTGTTATTTGAGTGAAACCTTTACAAGTAAACCCAACACAAAACTCAAAAAAAGGTTCTAAAACAAAAAAAAGAGCAGCGGTCTGGTTCATTGATTTGCCGTTGGCCTCCCTGCCCCCGGCCAGGACGTGAGCTTCAACATGCTGGACACGGCAGGGGTGGGTCTGCTGAAGAGCGTGCAGCAGCTGCTGGGAGAGATCTTCATCCCCACGCTGAAGAAGACGAGCCACGGATGGGGAGAGATGACCAGTCCTCAGGCACAGAATGTCAAGCAGGACTTCATCAGCTCTCTTGAGAACTTCGTGGCTGTGCTGGCTGGGGCACAGGAAAGCCTGGAGGAGAAGGTGACACACACACACACACACACACACACACACACACACAGTAGATATTGAACAGCTGAGGTTATATACACATGAATTATCCTTGTACAGGGTGATCTACAGCACTTGTAGGACTGATCCTTTGGAATTCCATAGTTACCTACATACATGAACAGTGGGAAAGTGGATAAGGATGTGGATAAAGTCATATATACTACAAAATGCGGTTAACACGTATGTTTTGGGGTCATGCAGGTAAACCTCAAAGAGTGTGTCGCATTTGATCTGAAAACACTGAAAGTCCCCTCAGATTACACGGCAGTGGCCAACAGCCCCGAATCCCTGGAGAAGATTGAAGCCTGCATGAAGATCTGGATCAAGCAGATCGAACAGGTGAGAAACAAAGCAGCCTGAAGCGTGGGGCGGCGGCTGAAGCGTGGGGCGGCGGCTGAAGCGTGGGGCGGCGGCTGAAGCGTGGGGCGGCGGCTGAAGCGTGGGGCGGCGGCTGAAGGTGGGGCGGCAGCTGAAGGTGGGGCGGCGGCTGAAGCGTGGGGCGGCGGCTGAAGCGTGGGGCGGCGGCTGAAGGTGGGGCGGCGGCTGAAGGTGGGGCGGCGGCTGAAGGTGGGGCGGCGGCTGAAGGTGGGGCGGCGGCTGAAGCGTGGGGCGGCGGCTGAAGCGTGGGGCGGCGGCTGAAGCGTGGGGCGGCGGCTGAAGGTGGGGCGGCGGCTGAAGCGTGGGGCGGCGGCTGAAGCGTGGGGCGGCGGCTGAAGGTGGGGCGTGCTCTGACACCGCACACCTGTCGCTCCGACCCTTCCAGGTCCTGGCGGAGAGCGAGCAGCTGAGGAAGGAAGCCGACGACTTGGGCCCCCGTGCGGAGCTGGACCACTGGAAGAAGCGAATGTCCCGCTTCAACTACCTACTGGAGCAGCTGAAGAGCTCCGATGTCAAAGCCGCGCTGGGCGTCCTCATGATGGCGAAGTCCAAACTCATCAAGGTGTCTTTTCCCTCCGTGAAGACGCGTCACGCCACCCCGGGTGTTGGGGTCTGGGGGCCAGTCTTGCTCGAGCGTCTCCCTGCTGTGCCAACACTTTCGCCACCGTATATAGAGGGACTGGATGTGTTGGCTTAGGGCTCAAATTAAAGCCGCAGAGGACGGATGTCAAGGAGGATGGATTTGAATTAAGAAGGGACATTATCCCCCGTCATATGTCCTTGATTATATAAAGCACTAAATGAGATGAAAAGAGCTACTCCACAATATTATTTCGTGATTAGATCTTGTTTGGTTTGCCCTTGTAGACTTGGAAAGAATTGGACGTTAGAATCACAGACTCAGCAAACGAGGCCAAGGACAACGTAAAGTACCTCTACACCCTTGAGAGGTTCTACGACCCGCTCTACAACAGCGACCCTGTAAGACAGACGGCTTGTTTTCTCCTAGTTGTTTATTACACGTACTACCATGAATTTCATTAAACTGTCCTCAAGGAGAAGGACTAATAATCACTAATTAGGCTTTATAATAGCCTCTTTTAAACATTTTAATGCATGCAGACAATTGGACCATTTTATGATGTTTTAAAATATTTTATTTACGACCCATTCGGTCGTCTAGGGAAGAACTAGAGTGCACGGCGTGTATCCTGGACATTTGTTGCATGTCATTATTCAGGTGTCCATGGTTGAAGCCCTTCCAGGACTCATAAATGCCGTGCGCATGATCCATAGCATCTCCCGTTATTACAACACCTCTGAGAAGATCACCTCCCTATTTGTCAAAGTAAGGGCCGGAGCCTCTGCACTCCAAGACACAGGGGTCTGAATAGCATCTCTTCCTTAACTGACTGGTCATTTGATCTACGTGTCCTTCTTCCTCCAAGGTCACAAATCAAATGATAACAGGCTGTAAGGCTTACATCACCAACAACGGTGCATCCACAATATGGGAGCAGCCTCAGGGTGTGGTAGCAGAGAAGCTCAAAGCAGCCATTCGTTTAAACCAGGTATGCTTTGAATCCTGACCCAGGACCTCATCTACTTTCAAAGACTTAAAAGAGATTGTGAAAAAAGGTATTCTGGAACAAAGGAATTATGGAGCCAAATGTACTTGCTAGCCCCTAGATGGCATTATTCAAATTACCGCATGCAGATCAGTTTCGTTACCTTTTTATCCGTCTTAGAATAAACGTTCAAGTTTGGAGGTGTTTCTTTTCAAAGCCACATTCTTCCTCAGGAGTACCAGACACATTTCCACCAAACAAAACAGAAGCTTGAGCAGAGTCCGTCCGAGCGGCAGTTTGACTTCAGCGAGATGTACATTTTTGGCAAGTTCGACACGTTCCAGAGACGCCTCAACAAAATCCTCGCCATGCTCAGCACCATCAGTACGTACTCCGCCCTACAGGACTCCAAAATGGAGGGCTTGGAAACAATGGCAACGCGCTTTCAGGTACTAGCTCTGTTTTGGTTTTCTGTTTGATTCATGCCTGCCCTTTGAGAAAACTTTCACGGAATATTTCACGGAATCTTTTGGAAACTTTGTTGTTATTTACATAATGCTCAGCATTCTAGCTAAATTGTCTTCTTTTGATCAAGATTGTTAAAAGATCTTTTTTTCATTCTTAATCTAAGCTTAATGCTATAAGCACATGCATCCCAGGGGATTTATCCTCACCTGAATTAAACTCAAATCATGAATATGTTTTAAAATGTTTTTAAGTGTTTTTAGTTAATTCCCCCATGTTGTGATACACCAAGAGTGAGGGCCCATACAAAGAGACTTAAAAACACGTTTGAATTTTTAGCATAGCTGCTAACATTTGTACTCTCTACTGCCCCGGTGTGAACAGACTGCAGACATGCAAGGAAAATGGGAGGTAACCAAACAAACAGAATGGCTTTCCATTCTAAATGTACTGCATGTCCCATCCTTAATCTCATGCATGTGTCCCCGCATAGTGTTCAAGGCCGTAATCTGACACTCTCAGTCAAACTTGTCCTTTTATGTTATACGGAAATTAGCTATTTTGTAATGCATAAGAACTCAATTTGAATTGGGAAGTCCAGCTCAACATAAAAGGACAAAACTCCACCAGAAGTCAGCTATGACATCATATAACCCTTGGGTCAGTTATGACATCATATAACCTTTGGGTCATTAGCATTCATTTTATTACCCCATCAAGCCGAAGAGTTCATTTCCTCTCCAGCCCTTTTTTCAGTGTCCATGGAAACAAAGTTGCTGAGATGCCTTGAAAGGCACTACACACTTTGTTCCAGGGGTGTTGAATAATTGAACAAACACTAATAAAGGTCTATTACACCTGTCCTTTGTGAAGGTCGACAGTCTGTAAAAGACAGTGAATATTTCATACTAAGTTGTGCTTCTGAGCAATTACAGAGTTTGTGCTTTGGCTTTGAGGAGGGAAATTCCTGAATGCTCATCTCTGTCACATTGGCTTTAGAGTGACCCTGGAGACACAGTTCCTTTTATCAGAGTCTCGTTCAGGAATGTGAAATATCTCTGATTATTTTCCAGGCTATTGTATTGACTATGAAAAGAAAGCAGTACAACTTCCTGGATCAGAGGAAGACTGATTTTGATCAGGACTACGAGGAGTTCTGTAAACAGACGGCCGAGCTGCATGTGAATATCTCACTAAACACAACATACATGGTAGTCTTGTTGGAGCAGTTTGTGCATGGATCCCGTCAAGACGCTATTCTGTTATTCTGCTAGAACCAGCTCAAGACCTTTATGGACAACACGTTTGACAGAATTCAGAGCACTGACAGAGCCTTGAATGTTCTTATGAAATTTGAAAGGTAAAGTATAACGTTATTACACATGACTAACATGAAGAATTATCTGACCATATCCAGTTTGAGACTCATCAGGAAAGTTCTGTGTATTTCCCAAATATTAATCAAAGCCTTCGCTAATGTGAAGCCCCCTCGATTGTCTCCTTGGTTTTACATTGTCCAGACTTGGCATCCCAGACCTGGGAATCAGCGGAAAATACCAGAAGGTCTTGCAGAATTACAGCCGTGACATCGACATGGTGTCGCGTGTCTACACCAAGCAGAAAGAGGACCCGCCCTTAGCCCGCGACCACCCCCCTATCGCAGGGAGGATCCTGTGGGCCCGTCAGCTGTACCGGCGAATCCAAGGACCCATGGAACGTATCCAGGAGCATCCAGGAATCCTCACCGCCCCTGAGGCCAAACACATCATACGCAACTACAACCGCGTGGCCAAAGTGCTCCTGGAGTTCGAGGTGCTATACCACCGAGGCTGGATGTCACAGGTTGGTTCTTCTGTACCAACACTTCACCTTGCTAAATTCTAGCCTAGTATAGGTCAGCATCTCATGGTCTCGCACAAAGATTTTATTTGTGTAGCATTTTTTTTTCCAGAACGAGAATTCTGAGGCAAATGTGCATATCATAATTTTCTAAAACATTTTCTCTTATCTTAAATTATGCATATTTTTGTCTGGTATTCTGTTTGCATATTGCTCATATAGTTTTTTTTTTTTTTTTTTTTGTAATGCTACTTTTTGAACACACTCACCATGAATGAATGTGGTGAGCTTGTGGCAGCCTATATAAACAGACGACTCCTCTGAACCCATCAGATGGAGTCTAACGTCTGCCCTCCGTCTCTCTAGATGGAGGTGGCTAGAATGGGCCTCCAGGCCTCCCTGCTGGTCAAGGGCCCGGAAACCAGGGAGCTGTACGTCAACTTTGACCCCCAGATCCTGACCCAAATCCGCGAGACAGTGTGCATGAGCCGGATGGGTCTGGAGATTCCGCCGTTTGCCGCCGTCTTGAAGCAGAAACAGGAGACGCTGAAAAAGACCTACGACCAACTGCAGGTAGAGCTGGACTGTACGTCCTGCTTCACGCAGGTATAATACAGATAGAATTATTAGCGCGCTGACATGTGAAGCCTTCACAGTCCTGACACTGTTTAGGAGAAAGAACTGAGAGCAGTTGTAACAGCCGAAACAGCCAAACACAGGCTAGCCAAACACTGTGGTAAATGTAGCAGTTGGTATCCACCCCCAGATGGCGCTATCGGAGAACATCAGGGTGCGGGCGAAGATCCAGCCTGCTTTCGAGTCGCTCCTCGCCCCGCACGTGGCCAAAGTGGACGAGGCCATTCTGCCGGGCCTCACCTACCTCAGCTGGGACTCTCTGAACATCGACAAGTACCTCAGCCACCTCAGCGCTGCCCTGGGTAACTAACTGCCCCGACGGGTAATGATCTGCCCCACCGTATGGGCTGCCATCACACTTTTGTACCTGGACACTGGTATCCCAGATCTTTGCGTATTTTGCCTATTTGGTGGTCAATTCAGCTTCCAGAACCAGCTCTAACAGTGAAGCGGATGAAGGCGTTAAGCGGAGTCGCGCGTCTCACGCCTCTTCTCCCCTCTGATCTCGCCCAGGTGAACTGGAGCTGCTCCTGGACCGGGCCAACGACCTGGTGGAGTTCCGCATCGAGGCCGTCCTGCAAGAGATGAGCGCCATCGCTCTGTGCTCTCTGCCCGAGGACGATCCCATCACGTGCGAGGAATTCGTGCAGACCACCAAGGTGCACGCCTGCGACAGCTGCCGACGCCTGCACACACACCAACACTACTTCTCAGTGAACTTCTCAGCGAACTTCTCAGTAGACTTCTCAGTAGACGTTTGAACAAATGCCTTTTGTCAACTTCCAGTAACAAGACTGTTTTACATTTAAACCGCACGGCTGCATTTTCTACTCCCGTGTATTTCTTGCATAGCGTGCGCATGCATGGTCTTTCTGACATCATCAAAAGATCCGCTGTGACAGTGAAGTATTTATAATTGGTGCCTGAGATGTGACATTTGCTTTGGTGCTGGAGGCTTAAGGAACTGACAGGGGGCGCTGTTGCTACAGGAGCTTTGCGTCAAGGGAGCCCAGTCGCTGCACGCCAGGAGCATCCTGGTGGAGGAAGCGGCCAACGAGCTCATCAACATGTTGCTGGATCCTGAGCAGAAGGAGAAGAGGGAGGAGGAGGAGGAGGTGGAGGCGATGGAGGGCGTGAGCATGGCTGAGGGCCGGGCGGAGGACCGCGACGGTGAGGGCGGAGTGAGACCTCGGGAACACCACCCCTACCCTGCTCCGTAACACTTAAAAGCGATGGATTGACAAATGTCTGAAATCACCATCGTACATTTCAGAGCAGGCACAGAGTGGTCAATTCTCCATTTAGGACAATGTAACGTCATTCGAAGGTTCAGTTTAGACACACCTATTCTTGCTTATTTTGAATATTTCCTACATTGAAAAAATTGAAGGTATCAAAATAATGAAATAACACCTGAATATTTTGTGGTAAACAAAGTTCTTCAAAGCCTCCCATTACTTTGATGATAACTTTGGTGTTTTCTTATCCACATTCATGAGACAGACATGGTACAGATTCTCACATATTGTGAACAATTGAGAGACTAAAGCTCTGAATTTGTTGAAGGGGCAATTAAAATTGTATTATTATATGTTAATAATTTATGTAACTTAATATTTAATATATTTTGTTTTGGAATTCATTCAATATACAGACTTATATATCAACATTTGCCATTTATATTTGTCTAAGAATCTAATTTAATCATACTGCCTTTATGAATATGAAACAGTTGTGTCCAGAGTTTGGACTGGAAGTGTATGTCATTTTGAGTTCTGTCTCCAGGAGAGGACGAGAGCAAATCAGAGGGCCGAGTATTTTCCCGTAACACCCTGGCACCCAGCGTGGGGCCTTCGTCTCCGCTGGCGAGGAAGAGGAAGAAGAAGGACCTGAGGGCGGTGATGGAGGAAGAGGCAAAGGAGCTGCTATCACATTTCAATCACCGCAACATAGACGCGCTGCTGCGCCTGACCCGCAACACGCTGGAGGGCCTGCGCAGACGCATCCACGCCTCCTCCCTCATGCACTTCCTGGGTCAGTGATGCCACTTCCTGTCCAAGCTACTTGGGCGGGAATATGTAAGCTACCATGAAGTTTCTTTGTGTGAAAGTGCCATGGGGAAGGTTTTATGTTTACTGATATGATTTATAGACTTCAAGTGTCCCCAATGTTCCTCCTTGGATTTTATTTTGTGCAGAAATCAATATGCACAATATTGTTTATTATTTGTTATTGTGAAATACTTGGAAAGAAATATCATGGACTTTATTTTGTGCTAATCTCTATGCAAAGAATAGCGCAATACTAAAAAAACCAAAAACATATGTGTGTTTGGTTGTTGATTGATGAACTCATCCCACAAACATAAATGAATTCTACAATATACTGGAATATAATGTATGCGCATAATTAATGTAGTCAAAAGGCACATCACAGCCATGCAAATTAGACTGGGCTTGGAACTCCTTAGGTCGGGCACCTTCGGCTCGATGCCGTGGTGATGCCACTCCAGTACTCCCAGTACTCCCAGTACTCCCAGTACTCCCAGTGCGCTGACGTCCCTTTCTCATGGCGCAGCGGAGGCCGATTCTCCCAGCAGGCAGAAGAGCAGCGGTCAGAAGCCCATCTTCCGAGCGGCAGCATGTCTGTCCATCCCCACCGTGGCTGTGGTCCCAGGGCTGGATGAGGTCCAGCAGGCCCTGAATAAAGGCGTGGACTACATCGTCAGCGTCAGTAAGGGCGTCGGGCAGTGGAGCAAAGAGAGGATCTCCAAGGTAACATGTCCATCACCTGCTTTCATGGGTAGAACTCAAATAGAAAGTATAGACAGAAAATATAGCTTCATCACAATGAATCCACGGACCTTCAAGTTAGGAAATCTAGATGGCCTACGCTAATCTTGAGAAGTCCTCGTCAATCGTTGAAAAATAAATGTCACTTATCAATGTAATGCACCTCCTGGGATTAGAAGTTTATAGGGGGTATCACGGGAAACGACCCGTCCGCCTCTGCCCCACCTAAGGGGCAGGAAGGCGGGTCCCAGACGGGACCGGGGGTAGTAATGGACGTGAGGTGCTACGTCGGTCTCGATTGTGTCATGTTGCCACAGAGGAAGATGAACGAGCGTCGGCTGGCGGCGTTGAGACAGGACGACCACAACAGCGACTCCGAGGACGGCGAGGCCACGCTCCGCAGTTTTGCTGGTATGGCGTCTTCTTATGTACCGCAGCTGATCCACAGACAGGCCCGACGTGCTGTCCAGAACAGCTGCTTACAGATCCACTGTAGCAAAACAGTCACAAACAGAACAAAGGTTGCAAAATGTCACCCCCCCCCCCCCCCCAAAAAAAAAAACAAAAAACAAATAACAGCAGTTCCCGTCACCCTGACATCTTATGTTAGATCAGTAATGACCTTCCCATGATGTAGTCTTTCACTTCCTGTCTTGTAAGACTGATCTGGGTACAGGCTACAGGAGCACATCAGAGTCACTAGATTTTCCACAGGCTGTAATTCAATCCCTGGCTCTGTGCTTGACTTCTCTCCCCTTAGCCAGATTAAGGTCTTTCCAAAGTATTGCGTTTTAGTCACGGAGCTGGGATTTATTTTCTACTCAAAAACCTCCCTCTCTTCATGGCTCACATTTATTTATTTATTTATTTATTTTTGGTTCGGTTTAGCAGCCAATTAAAAAAAAAGATACTCAAAGGACGGTAACATGAACTGTCATCAAAATGAGAGGTGGTTGTTTTGATTTGCTAGACGGTAGCAGCTCTGAGATCTCAACTTCAGCAAACCAGGTCATTCCACTCCAGTCCAAGAACTACTACAAAAGTGTCTCGGAGAACAAGGAGATCGTCAAGCTGGTGTCCGTGCTCAGCACCTCCATAAACTCCACAAAGAAGGTATGCTGCTTTTAGATGAGTGTCTACAAAGACCAGTGTCCACACTGCAGAGACCAGTGTCCACACTGCAGAGATCAATGACCGCACTGCAGAGACCAGTGTCCACACTGCAGAGACCAGTGTCCACACTGCAGAGACCAGTGTCCACACTGCAGAGATCAGTGTCCACACTGCAGAGATCAGTGTCCACACTGCAGAGATCAATGACCACACTGCAGAGACCAGTGTCCACACTGCAGAGATCAGTGTCCAAGCTTGGCAGTTCTGATCACACATTTTAACAGCTTTCGATTTTTCACATTTACAATGTTGAACTATTTCGTTAATAAACTCAGCAATATTTCTAGCGATCATTGTCCCTGGAAGCCTGTAGAAGACAAAAAGAAAAGGGTCTGAAAGGCTTGAACACTTTTAATGTCCCTGGAGGCATTTAGTTCACTGTGCTTTAATTAGTTTGGTTTCTGATTTCTGCTCTGCGTCTGTGCTAAAGAGCTGGACAGGAATAACTCTCGTCCCATCACAGGAGGTGATGAGCGCCCTGGACCGCTTCAGCCGATACCAGAACATCTGGAGGAAGGACCGGGACGGCGCCACCCTCGGGCTGAGCCAGGACAACCCTCTGCTGTCGGAGTTTGAGTCTCAGATCCTCTACTACAAGGACCTGGAGTGCCAGATCAATGCAGAGCCTGAGTTTATCACTGTGGGAGCCCTGGCACTCTATACTGGTAAGCGTTCCTGCCTGTCTGCCTGCCTGTCTGTCTGCCTGCCTGCCTGTCTGTCTGCCTGTCTGTCTGCCTGGCTGGCTGGCTGGCTGGATGGATGGATGGATGCATGGATGGATGGATGGAAAGATGGATAGATGGATGGATGTCTCGAGACATGACTCAGCCCTAATCCTGTCACAGTGAGCACTCCCTCTCCTCCATTTCAAGTGCTGTGCCCGTTTTTAAAAGCCACAATAATGCAACCGGGAGAAAGTAATCTTGAAACATAGGGCATCTCTTTGTTTGATGTAGACCTTAATGCAGCCCCTCCTGGTCACTACATCCTGGTCACTCCTGGTCACTACTCCATTTGGAAAATACCTCTAACATCTTTATAATGTTGATTTTAGGGTGATTATACCAGGAAGGAAGTAATAATCATTCAGTTTTTCATGCTTTATGTTACTCAGTGGAGGTTTGAACACTGTAAAATAGTCTCAGTGTGAAAGTGAGTCTTGTCCCCTTTAATCAGCTGATCTGAAACTGGCCCTCACTGCTGAGACTAAGAGCTGGATGGTGGAGTTTGGTCGTCACTGCAATAAAAAGTTCCGCACTGAGATGGAGCAGATCTTCTCATTTGTGGATGAGACGAGCAAGAAGCTGAACCGGCAGATCAAAGACCTGGATGACATTCGCCTTGCCATGGCAGCACTCAAAGAGATTAGGGAACATCAGATCTCCATAGACTTCCAAGTGGGGCCCATTGAGGTAAACAAAACTGTGATAATCCCAGAAGTGGAAAGGTCATGTTTTTACTGATTTTGACCAACATTTTACTGCATTTTCCTATAATTAATGGAAATATTAAAATATGCAAATTATATTTATAATATCTTTAGTGGATCACTTCATGGCTCTTTGACCCCTGTTTAGTTTCAGAATAACACTTATCTGGGACAGAAGATGAGGATTTTTCTGGAGAAATAAGTCCAGCACCCAGTGAAGATAGAGTTTGTGTTACAAATTGTATTGAAGAACTTTTTAATTGCCTTCAGCTACTTCAGTAATAACTCAAAACATAGAAGATATATAAGGTCTCCAAAACGAGTTCAAAACTGAAGCTCTTCATGGGGTTTCTATAGCACACCAGCATGTCCTCACACCAGCATGTTCTCACACCAGCATGTTCTTCTGCCGTTTTTGATGGCCTGGTTTGTTTGTCTCGGCAGGAGTCCTACGCCATGCTCCATAAGTTTGAACTCTTGGTGGCCAAGGAGGAGATGGAGAAAGTGGACACGCTGCGTTACGCGTGGGAGAAGCTTCTAGCGCGAAGTGCCGACGTGCAGAACGAGCTGATCTCCCTGCAGCCCGCCTTCAGGGGGGAGCTGATCGCAAACGTGCAGACCTTCGTCAACGACTGTGCTCAGTTCTACCAGGACTACGATAAGGTCAGCGTCCTGGAGGCCAGCACGTAGACGGAGGCTCTCCACTTCCTGCCGTTTCTGTTTCTGCTATTTTAAGCCTCAAATATCAATTCACAATTTGCCGATGCTTCTATCCAGAGCAGCGTAACATATTTATCAGGGTGACAGTAAACGTGCTCTCTGGGAATTGATCTCATGACCTTGGTGTTGCTACCAGGAGAACTTGCAAAGTGAAAGTGTTGTGGTTGTCCATAGGACGGACCAATGGTGCTTGGCTTGGCGCCACAGGACGCAAGCGACAGACTCATCATGTTTCAGGTACGGTGCACTGACCCAACTGGTGGACATGCTCTCCATGACCAAAAAAGCTTAAGAACCTGCCTGAACTCAGTCTTTGTTTTAGTGTATTCGCAGTATGAGACTGGTATGTGCTCTCATAACTCGTATTATGATGTTTAATGATCATGTTGATAATCGAGGTTATCAACCATGTCTTTGCTCCAGAACCGCTTCGACAACCTCTACCGTAAATACGTCACCTTCACCGGGGGAGAGGATCTCTTTGGTTTGCCAGTTACCCAGCATCCTCAGCTGCTGGAGATCAGGAAGCAGCTCTCTCTGCTTCAGAAGCTCTACGGACTCTACAACAATGTCATTGATACCGTCAACAGCTATTATGACATTATTTGGGCTGACGTACACATTGAAAGAATCAACAATGAACTCATGGACTTCCAAACCCGGTGAGTGTTGAAAAAGTATGAAATATGGAAGACTCTTTGTCTGAAAAGATTCTGAACTCAAGCTGAAGTAATCAGACAGCCTTCTCTGCTCAAGTTGAAGTAATCAGACAGCCTTCTATTAACACATATTCAATCTTGGGTGCTTGTCACAGACCAACAGTGAAAGTCAGATCCAGGAATGGCAGGAGTCACTTCATCAAAAAAGGATTTTGTAAATCAAACAGATTTTGTTGGTGTGGTTTCAATCCTGAATGAATAGCAGACATGAACATTTTAATCACCATTTTGTAACCTGCAGGGCTCATTTGCATAAGATGTCTAGAGCAGGGGTCTCCAACACGTCGCTCGCGAGCTACCAGTAGCTCGCCACCCCTTTCCGAGTAGCTCGCCAAAGGGCCAATGAATTACATATAAATTTGTAAATCTAATTGGTCCCATCGAGAAATCTACTTAAATTTATGTCCAATCAAAATTCACAGTTGTCCCTCCCCTTCTAACACTAAATGATTATTCGCCAATTATACAACAGTTAGTTCACAATCCGACTGGTTGAGAAAGTGTTCTAACCCTGCAGATATGTGTGATAACAGCTATAAACAACAACTTTATAGCCCTCCGCAATAATTGGTATCCAAGAAGTAGCTCCCAGTTTCAAAAAGGTTGGAGACCCCTGGTCTAGAGCATCTCTACACTACTAGATGTGAAAGACAGTCCAAGCTCTGTGTTAGCACAGAACACAGTTCCCATCGGCCCCACTGTTGTACACACAACCAAACCCCATCCATCTCCATCGACCCCACACACAACCAAACCCCATCCATCTCCATCGACCCCACACAACCAAACCCCATCCATCTCCATCGACCCCACACACAACCAAACCCCATCCATCTCCATCGACCCCACACAACCAAACCCCATCCATCTCCATCGACCCCACACACAACCAAACCCCATCCATCTCCATCACCCCACACACAACCAAACCCCATCCATCTCCATCGACCCCACACACAACCAAACCCCATCCATCTCCATCACCCCACACACAACCAAACCCCATCCATCTTCATCGACCCCACACACAACCAAACCCCATCCATCTCCATCGACCCCACACACAACCAAACCTCATCCATCTCCATCACCCCACACACAACCAAACCCCATCCATCTCCATCGACCCCACACACAACCAAACCCCATCCATCTCCATCGACCCCACACACAACCAAACCCCATCCATCTCCATCACCCCACACACAACCAAACCCCATCCATCTCCATCGACCCCACACAACCAAACCCCATCCATCTCCATCACCCCACACACAACCAAACCCCATCCATCTCCATCGACCCCACACACAACCAAACCTCATCCATCTCCATCACCCCACACACAACCAAACCCCATCCATCTCCATCGACCCCACACACAACCAAACCCCATCCATCTCCATCACCCCACACACAACCAAACCCCATCCATCTCCATCGACTCCACACACAACCAAACCCCATCCATCTCCATCGACCCCACACCCAACCAAACCCCATCCATCTCCATCGACCCCACACACAACCAAGTTACAAAAGTTAGAGAATGCATAAGATGCAGAGGTACTGAACATATAATTGCTCTAAGAGGTGAAATGTATTTTTCTATCATACACATGTACAGTATTTACACCACAAAACCCTCACAGTGAATATGCATCAAGCACTTATCCTGGCACCTCTTCTTCTGATTCACTTTTAAATAACTATAGGGTGATTGATTAATAAGGGCTGAAAACCAGCTGTTTCCCTCCATCCTCTGTGCAGATGTCGCAAGCTGCCCCGTGCCCTGAAAGAGTGGCAGGCCTTTTTAGACCTGAAAAAAACCATCGATGAGTTCAGTGAATGCTGCCCCCTGCTGGAGCTGATGGCCAACCGCGCCATGATGACCCGCCACTGGAAGAGGATCACGGAGGTCACAGGTCACACCTTCGAGGTGGAGACGGACACCTTCAAGCTGCGCAACATCATGGAGGCTCCCCTCCTCAAGTACAAGGAGGAAATTGAAGTGGGTCTTAGGTCAAAGTTCATTCTGCAGCCAATAGAATGAAGCAGTGCCATCATATCGTACCTGTCACAGGTCCTGTCGTAATATATATATATATATATATATATATATATATATATATATATCAGTAGCGAACCGTGACCATTAAACCTGGGCCCGCTACACCCCCCCCCCCCCCCCCGATTTTTTTTCCTCTCCTAATAAACTGCACTAAAGAATAAAGAAAAAACCGACAGTATAGCTTTAGAAACGCATGTAGTGCGTTCAAATAACATTTGTACTAGATAACTTGTTAAGCAAAATAAGTTTCCAAACAAAATAAGGTTTCACAGCTCCGTGGTTCTCGCAAGCGGAATATGTAAATGAGGACGTCAAAGGGCCGAATCGAAACTAGCTAGCGGCGGTAGGGTAAAGACAGCTAGCGTTGCCACAGCGGGCGGAAATTATCATACAGTTAAGCCCGCCCACTAAGAGGGAAGATATGATTGGTCAATTTTACTGTCATTTGAAACTGGTATTGCGTTGAATTATAACTGCCAGGCCCTCTGTAAACGAACAGCGGGCATCACAGTCCTGATAGGGGGAGACACAGGCTCACAGGCTTCCACTCAACCCCTCACCTTCCAACACAGATTGAATAGACACGGTTGAATATTTTATTTGCTTATATTTTTGTAATTGTTTAGATGTCGATTGTAAAACTGTAAGTAGATAAAATAAAATTGGATAATTATATATATAATGTTTTAAGAATATTTTAGGCCCTCTGAGAGGGCGTAGAGGGCCCTGACGGTTCCCCACTGATATATATATATATATATATGTGTGTGTGTGTGTGTGTGTAGGTATTGTGTGTGTGTGTGTGTGTGTGTGTGTGTGTGTGTGTGTGTAGGTATATACATATGTCACAGCTCACTAGGAGTCATCAAATGATACATGAATTACATTAAAGGCTAAGCAATAGAATTTGTAAAATAGTAAAATAAATATATTTTTAAAATATACAGCACAGGATGGCATCAAATACAGCAAATAAAAATATCACAGATGGTGGGTAAATGTTGAAAATATTGTTCATAGGGCAACTGTGACAGGCGAGGGAGTGCAAAAAATAAGGAAGTGATCATGCCAGTCTCAGGGAAAACTGAGGATTTAATGAATAAAGTGCATCAACACAAAACCTGTGAACGAATCCAAACTAAGGATAAAATAACCAGCAGTCAACTGGTACAAAGACAAGACATACATAGACAGACAAACGACCCTCAGGTGTCAGGTTCCCCGCCCCGCCCACCTGATGGACAAACACAATGTCACAACAGGACTACATGTAATACTGCCGCTGCTGATGGAGGTGGCTGGCAGGGGGACTGTTCTGTGACAGTAACCCATATCACAATATCACATAAACTGATGGTTGAAAACATATTCAGCAATATTAATAATAATAATCCAACACATAAGCACTTGCCAAAGGCAAGGTGATAGGATTAATCAAAGAATAACAAATCAAATCAAAGCAAATACATTACAGGACGGAGGAGGTCTTCACAGATTTGTATTAGGAGTGGTTTTAAATATAATGACAGTATCGTGGCAGCGGATAGTTAGAGAGAAAGAGTTCTGCCCCCGTCCGGTGCAATGGGTGGTGATGAGATCAGAGCTTGCAGATCAGAGACACTATGCAGGTGTGCAAGGTTGCACTAAGTTAATTGGGGCCAAGTTATGGAAGGACTTGCAGCCCAGAAGGTCAACGTTGAACCACATTCTGTACTTAACTGGGAGTGAAATAAACAGAATAAAAGTGATGGATTTCCATTTGTCCATATTGTGGAGGCTGGTCTTTGACACCACCATTCTAGGTTCTCATCTGTTGGGATTGAGTTATAGGAGATTAGCGGTTTTAGGAGATTAGCAGTCATGCAGTGTTTTCTTATCAAATGGAAAAGACGTTTAGGGTTGGCAAGTGGTGCTTTAGTGCCAAATTAAATTTGGATTTTATCAGCATGTTGATGAAAATGAAAGTCATGTGTCTGTATGATTTATCTGAGTGGTAGTTTTAAAAGTAAACACTACAGGCCCAGAAACAGAACCTTGAGGAACTCACTGCTCTTCTGGAAATGGGGTTCAAGGCTCAGGGCCATGAAAGCACAAAACCTCTCAGCAGCTTGGCAGCACTTACTGTAAAATGGTTCAAGAATTAAACAACTCTTGAGCAATTTCATCTATTTCCAAATGGTTGGGGATGTATTGATAATATTAAGGGTTATTGGTGTACTTTACCTATTGTATTAGCATGACTGAGTAGTCCAGTCAACAGTCCTTTTAGCATGTTGTGTTTGAATGAACAGTCCATGTGAAATTCCACCCAACTTTGTAGGCATGCCAATAAAATATTGTGTCTGCAGTGGTTATGCAGTCCAGGGCCTGAAATGGGAATCTAGGACCTCAGACGTCTTGTCCATTCACATGTTGGCAAATTCTATGCAGCTCTGCCAAGTTTACATAGAATTTCTCTTTCAGCTTCTCTTTTGGAGACGTCATGCTGCTTATGTGTTGCAACAGGACATCTGCATCAGTGCTGTGAAGGAGCGGGACATCGAGCAGAAGCTGAAGCAGGTAATAGCTGAGTGGGACTACAGGACGTTCACCTTCGCCCAGTTCAAGACTCGTGGTGAACTGCTACTGCGTGGGGACAGCACATCTGAGATCATCAGCAACATGGAGGACAGCCTCATGGTCCTGGGCTCTCTCATGAGCAACAGGTAGAGCAGCAGTGGACACCAGTACCATCACCGGAGAGGTTTTCATTCTGCATGTTTCAGTTCCAGCCCTGTTCCTGGAGATCTTTCACTCTGCACTCCAACCCTACTACTGAAAATCTGCCACCTTGTGGAGTGTAGTTCCAGTAGATCTGCTGGGCTGCAGAGACTAATTCTGATATTTTTACTGAAGATCTTCATCCTGACTATATATTTATAGTAGATATTTATGTGAAACAGATATCATTTGATAGCTTAGGAATCCCCTGCTCCAATACTCCAATACTCCAGTACTGAAGAGCAGGAAACATTACTGCACAAACTAGGGCTGCATCAGATATTTTTAATCCATCATGACTTTGGTAACAACAAACACAGCAATACAGTCACCAATACACCACTGTATTCAATAACAAAACTATATAAGTGTCCCAGTATATTTAAATATAAATTTCATGAATTATGAATTTCCAACTACTTGGTAAAAAATCACATTTGAATTGAAAATGACACTGAATAACTTTCACAATAAATACTGTTTCTGTAGGTATAACACTCCATTCAAGGCTCAGATCCAGAAGTGGGTCCAAAATTTGTCCAACACCACAGACATCATTGAGAACTGGATGACTGTGCAGAATCTCTGGATCTACCTGGAGGCTGTATTTGTAGGTGGAGACATAGCCAAACAGCTTCCTAAGGTACCAAGTTCCTCCACTGTTTCTAATATATTTCAACGCTTGCATGTCAGGCAGGTTCAGGCTGAAAAAGCCAACTGAAAAACATTGAACAACCTGAAGGCCATGTAATAGGTCAAAGGGAATCTTGGAATGGCACTTGGCCACCACCCAAAGACCATTCAAATACTTTTGTGAATCATTCTGGCTCATGGGTTAATCCGAGCTTGTTTTACCCCTCCAGGAAGCTAAGCGCTTCTCAAACATCGATAAATCCTGGGTGAAGATCATGACCCGAGCCCATGAGATGCCCAACGTAATCCAGTCCTGTGTGGGGGACGAGACCATGGGCCAGCTCCTACCTCATCTCCTTGAACAGCTGGAGATTTGCCAGAAGTCTCTCACGGGGTATGTCTCACGGGGTATGTCTAATGGGGTATGTCTCATGGGGTATGTCTCCCACCCTGCAGTCAGCTTTTTCCCATGGCTTTGCTCTGTGGACATGTTTGTTGAAGCTTAAATTCCAAGTCGAAAAAAGAATATTATTTTTTATTATTATTTTATATATATATATATATATATATATATATATATATATATATATATATATATATATATATATATATATATATATATACATATATATATATATATACATACATACATATATACAGTGAGTCCCCGCTTAACGACGGGGTTAGAGACTGAAAAGTCGTAAAGCATGACCCTAGATTTATATATGCTTTGATCGTAAATACAGTATAGAAAAAAAACTAACAATGTTCTCGTGCGTGCGTACAGCATGAGAAAGAGCGATCGCGTTGCTGAAATGGGCTGCGGTGGAGGCTGTGCTGCCTCAGCTTATCGTACACAACACTCCACAACACTACATCAACATTCCACTCTGCTGCCACCACTCCTCCGGGCACCGCATGGGAAAAAAAAAGTCGGTCATAACTCCGATCCATTGTTAACCAGACTCGTCGTTAAGCGAGGACTTGCTGTGTGGTGTGTATATATAAATATAAATTAAAATTGTTTTATTCCTAACATATGTTGGCTGTGATAACTAAGGTACCTGGAGAAGAAGCGGCTGCTCTTCCCACGTTTCTTCTTCGTGTCAGATCCAGCTCTGCTGGAGATCCTAGGCCAGGCGTCGGACTCTCACACCATCCAGGCTCATCTGCTCAACGTCTTTGACAATCTCAAATCCGTTCACTTTCACGATAAGGTAATTCCATTATAAGTGTCATCATTTTTCCTTCATCAACATATGCATTGTTTGTTGACCCAAATTTCATACGTTTCTAAACACACCAAATTATTGGAGTAACACTGGGATGATCTGGCCACAGTTTTGCTACATTCTACAAAACCAGGCATTGATATTTGAAATATTGAATCGTGCTGTATACATCTGTCAAAGATATACGACCGGATCCTGTCCATGTCATCACGTGAGGGGGAAACTGTGGATCTGGACAGACCAGTCACAGCTGAGGGTAATGTGGAGGTCTGGTTGAATGCCCTCCTGAAGGAGTCCCAGAGGTCTTTGCACCTCATCATTCGTCAGGCGTCTCTGGCCATTCAAGACTCCACCTTCCAGCTTATTCACTTCCTGGAGTCTTTTCCTGCTCAGGTACACCGGGACACGCCCACCAACACACTGACATCATTAGAATAAACATAATTTCTGGCTCAAATTCCCATTCAGCATTTTTCAAGACAACTGCAAGTTGTGTGGTCAACTAAAACTAACATTGCCTTCACTAATTAAAGGAATGGTAAATGTAAATAGTGCGTGTTTGGGTAAGTGAGGTATCGTAGAATAATTGCAAACATTTTAATGGTATCATTTATCAAACAATGAGCTTGTGTTGGCACTGATAACTTTCATTATAAAAGTTTTTTTCAACAAACTGCCTTTAAGTGTTGGAGTGACTAAAGATTCTCAACTTCAGTAACTCTGCAAAAAATACATTTTAAATAAGTGGGAGTGAAATGAGAGGAAGTAGAATACATCCATTCCCCACAGATGCACAAGCACTAGTCATTCATTTTCAAGTCATGTTAAACAGCTCATGTCCCTTCTGTGGCATAGGTGGGTCTGCTTGGCATCCAGATGATCTGGACGAGGGACTCTGAAGAGGCCTTAGTCAATGCTCGCTTTGACCGCAGGATCATGACCCAAACCAACCAGTCCTTCCTGGAGCTCCTCAATACCCTCATTGACATGACCACAAAAGACCTGAGCACGGTGGAACGGACCAAATACGAAACCCTCATCACCATTCATGTGCATCAGAGGGACATATTTGATGACTTGGTGAGTGAAAATAGCAGAAACCACAGGGTTTTTATGGGAACTCATCCAGACGCACGAAATTCAGCGCAGCAGGTTTTGAAGTACAGAATGCGTTGGGATTATTTATATACAGCATTAGATATGAATGACAAAGATTCTGGATTCTCTGTCAAGTTTGTCCTCACTCTGTTGCTCCCATAGCGGCTCTGCACACCACTGCTTCCATTGGCCAGCTGGAGGGTCTGTGTGAATAAGAAATGGCTTGAACAGTGGGCTCCCAGAAACTTCAAAACCTTTGCCAAAGAGACGTTTGTTTTTATAGCTGTATAATAGCTAAAAAGCATTCTAGCTAGCTACTGCCAACTGAATTACCCCATGTCCCATTTCAAATATGACATGGCAGTGCTTCTCAACGTTATGAACTGAAGCCATATTTGCTGTTCTGAGCTATGTAAATTTCATCTTGCGCAGACTCTGCTGCGGGAGTCAAAAGAGTCTCCTGCTCTTTCATAATCGACTTCCAAATCTCACAAAGAAATTCGTTTTTCACTGTTGCATTTCACTATTCTCCTCTTACTCTGCGCACATGATTTTTTTCTGTGGGATTGTATATCATTTTTGGATTTTTATAATACAAATATGTTTTTCCTGCTTGCATACTAACTGTGCACAGTTCATATAATTGATGAATTTACACAGAAGCACTAATTTGTGAAACAGAGTCAAAACCCCTGAGTATTGCTGTAACATCTAAAGTAAATGAAAGCAGTGACATCGTCATTGGCTCCAGCCGTAACTGGGCCGCCACTGGTTTTCATGGTTGGTAACATCTCCAGCTCATTTCCTCTAAAGTTCTGTTCAGCGTCTCGTCCCTTTCGTCCCCACCCAGTGTCGTTTGCACGTGAAAAGCCCTGCGGACTTTGAATGGCTGAAGCAGTGCCGCTTCTACTTTAATGAGGACTCGGACAAGATGGCCATCAACATCACGGATGTGGGCTTCGTGTATCAGAACGAGTTCCTGGGCTGCACCGATAGGCTGGTCATCACGCCACTTACAGACAGGTGACCCTGGAACCAGCGCCTGCTTCTCTTCACCCCCATCCCAGACCTGCTTCTCTTTACCATAATCCCAGACCTGCTTCTCTTCACCTCCATCCCAGACCATCCCAGACCTGCTTCTCTTTACCATAATACCAGACCTGCTTCTCTTCACCTCCATCCCAGACCTGCTTCTCTTCACCCCATCCCAGACCTGCTTCTATTCACCACAATCCCAGACCTGCTTCTATTCACCACAATCCCAGACCTGCTTCTATTCACCTTAATCCTAGACCTGCTTCTCTTCACCCCCAACCCAGACCTGCTTCTCTTCACCACAATCCCAGACCTGCTTCGGTGACATTGTTGCCATGAACTTCATGGCAAATTCAAAGTCAGTTTACTTTGCCATGAATTAAAATCAGTTCTGCATATTTTCCCCCCAAGTAAGTCAGAAGCATAATGGTTGGAAAGATTGCAATATTGGCAGGCTACCAAAAACATGCACTCTGATGAGTAGATGACTCTGTTAACATGCACACTGCCTGCGTGATCGTAACTCCATAGACATGCTGTGGAGTCAGTAGTGTGGTTTTATTCCGGCTCAGGTGCTACATTACCCTGGCCCAGGCCCTGGGGATGAGCATGGGGGGGGCCCCAGCAGGACCTGCAGGAACAGGAAAGACGGAGACCATCAAAGACATGGGACGCTGCCTGGGGAAGTACGTGGTGGTCTTCAACTGCTCGGACCAGATGGATTTCCGAGGCCTGGGAAGAATATTCAAAGGTAAGAAATGCTAAATGGTTATCAAGCATTTGTTTTTGTTTATATCAGTCTTTTATTCTACTTCCATGTCTTCACTTCAGTTTTTTACTCATATAATCAACTGTCCTGCTTGACTGTCATCATCATGCCTATCTACAAGAACGGGAAGCAACCGTAACTCTGCAGCACTAAATATAGGCCAGTGGCAGCTGTTCTCTGTAGCAGGTGTTCTCTGTAGCGGTTGTTTTCTGTGGTGGGTGTTCAGTGTGGCGGGTGTTCAGTGTGGTGGGTGTTCTCTGTGGCGGGTGTTCTTTGTGGTGGATGTTCTCAGTGGTGGGTGTTCAGTGTGGCGGGTGTTCAGTGTGGCGGGTGTTCAGTGTGGCGGGTGTTCAGTGTGGCGGGTGTTCAGTGTGGCGGGTGTTCTCTGTGGCGGGTGTTCTCTGTGGCGGGTGTTCTCTGTGGCGGGTGTTCTCTGTGGCGGGTGTTCAGTGTGGCGGGTGTTCTCTGTGGCGGGTGTTCTCTGTGGCGGGTGTTCAGTGTGGCGGGTGTTCTCTGTGGCGGGTGTTCTCTGTGGCGGATGTTCTCAGTGGTGGGTGTTCAGTGTGGCGGGTGTTCTCTGTGGTGGGTGTTCTCTGTAACGGTTGTTCTCTGTGGCGGGTGTTCTCTGTAGCGGCTGTTCTCTGTGGCGGGTGTTCTCTGTGGTGGCTGTTCTTAGTGGTGGGTGTTCAGTGTGGCGGGTGTTCTCTGTAGTGGGCGTTCAGTGTGACGGGTGTTCTCTGTAGCGGGTGTTCAGTGTGGCGGGTGTTCAGTGTGGCGGGTGTTCAGTGTGGCGGGTGTTCTCTGTGGCGGGTGTTCAGTGTGGCGGGTGTTCTCTGTGGCGGGTGTTCTCAGTGGCGGGTGTTCTCAGTGGTGGGTGTTCAGTGTGGCGGGTGTTCTCTGTGGTGGGTGTTCTCTGTAACGGTTGTTCTCTGTGGCGGGTGTTCTCTGTAGCGGCTGTTCTCTGTGGCGGGTGTTCTCTGTGGTGGCTGTTCTTAGTGGTGGGTGTTCAGTGTGGCGGGTGTTCTCTGTGGCAGGTGTTCTCTGTGGCGGGCGTTCAGTGTGGCGGGTGTTCTCTGTAGTGGGTGTTCAGTGTGACGGGTGTTCTCTGTAGCGGGTGTTCAGTGTGGCGGGTGTTCTCTGTGGCGGGTGTTCAGTGTGGCGGGTGTTCTCTGTGGCGGGTGTTCTCTGTGGCGGGTGTTCTCTGTAGCGGGTGTTCAGTGTGGCGGGTGTTCTCTGTGGCGGGTGTTCAGTGTGGCGGGTGTTCTCTGTAGTGGGTGTTCTCTGTGGTGGATGTTCTCTGTGGCGGGTGTTCAGTGTGGCGGGTGTTCAGTGTGGCGGCTGTTCTCTGTGGTGGGTGTTTTCTGGCTGCTTTTCTCTGTGGCGGGTGTTCTCTGTAGCGGGTATTCTCTGGCTGCTGTTCTCAGTGGCAGGTGTCCTCTGTGGTTGGCAGCGGTTTTTTGATCGTGTTTTGTCACAGGTCTTGCTCAGTCGGGCTCCTGGGGCTGCTTTGACGAGTTCAACCGCATCGACCTCCCCGTGCTCTCCGTGGCCGCACAGCAGATCGCCACCGTGCTGACCTGCAAAAAGGAACGACGCAAAGCCTTCGTCTTCACCGATGGAGACACGGTGGAGATGAACCCAGAGTTCGGCATCTTCCTCACCATGGTGAGACCCTGCCCCCCCAAACCACCCCCAAACCCCTGTCCCAGATCCAGGCACGTTTGCCAGTCAGTAATGATGTTTGCTCTGTGTAGGCTAATTTTATGTATGGTCTTTTCGGACCCTCTCAACCCTATTTCATTATTTATAAATTAGTGTTTTTATTCCCTGTGAGTCGTGTGAGGCAGAGAGATCGTCACCACATGGAAAACACAGGTGGTGAGAATTGCATCATGGGAGGGGGGTCAGGGGTAAAATTTCCCAGCTGCTCACCAGGACACAAAAGCTGTTCAAGCACTCCTAAAGGAATCAAATATAGCTCGGCACAAGTAATTATCATATCTATTTATTCCACCTGTGTTATTCTGAGAGGCTTGTTATTCATGGTGTAATTTAGCCCTCAACCCTCAAGAACACAAGAAATGTGTGACAAACAGGAAGAGGTTAGATGGAACTGTACTGGACCTAATGTCTACACACACACACACACACACACACACACACACACACACACACACACACACACTGTACTTGGCAGAGATTGTTCCGTATATTATGTACATTATTATGTATATTGTGCTCAGTTTTTCCGGATTCCTTCTGTGCTACTCAAGATTTTTCTTACCTGTAGCCTTCCCAGCATGTGGTTTGGTTGGTCTGTGTAGAACCCTGGGTACGCAGGCCGTCAGGAGCTCCCGGAGAACCTCAAGATCAACTTCCGCTCTGTGGCCATGATGGTTCCCGACCGACAGATCATCATCCGTGTCAAGCTGGCCAGCTGTGGCTTCATCGATAACATCGAACTCGCCAGAAAGTTCTTCACCCTGTACAAGCTGTGTGAGGAGCAACTCTCCAAGCAGGTCAGGCCATTTACGTTACTACATCCACATTACCACGTCTACGTTACCATGTCCACATTACTACGTCTACGTTACCACGTCCACATTACCACGTCTACGTTACCACGTCCACGTTACCACGTCTACGTTACCACGTCTACGTTACCACATCCACATTACCATGTCTACGTTACCACGTCTACGTTACCACATCTACATTACCATGTCTACGTTACCACGTCCACATTACTACGTCTACGTTACCATGTCCACATTACCACGTCTACGTTACCACGTCCACGTTACCACGTCCACGTTACCACGTCTACGTTACCACGTCTACGTTACCACATCCACATTACCATGTCTACATTACCACGTCCACATTACCGCGTCTACGTTACCACATTCACATTACCAAGTCTACGTTACTACGTCCACATTACCACGTCCACATTACCACGTCCACGTTACCACGTCTACATTACCACGTCCACGTTATCACGTCTACATTACCATGTCCATGTTACCACGTCCACGTTACCACGTCCACATTACCACATCCACATTACCATGTCTACGTTACCATGTCCACATTACCACGTCTACATTACCACGTCCATTGCCACCATTTGAAATCGTTTGATTTTTAAGATACAGCTCTTTTCTTGAACAGTTGTTTAAGCTGATTTGTAAGCTTAAGCAGGTGCAGTGCACGGATCGTCACAAATGCACGCATAATACATTCACTGTGCAGGATGTTTACCCCATTGTTCCGGTGCTCTGTAATGTGCTTTTGCTTGGTTTGTCTTCACAGTGGAGTTATTGTGCTGTGTGCTGTCTGGGTTCCCTCAGGTCCACTATGACTTTGGCCTCAGGAACATCCTGTCTGTCTTGAGGACACTCGGCGCTGCCAAACGAGCCAATCCCAGCGACACGGAGTCGACCATCGTCATGAGGGTGCTGCGAGACATGAACCTGTCCAAACTCGTAAGCGTCCCGCTGTCTCCTGGGGTTTGGGGCATTTTAACCGCAGCACGGAGGCGAACCGAAATACGCTAGGGTCAAGAAACAGACGCTGCAATGCTAGCTGTCCCCTTCTGGGATCTGTCCCCGCTTCCTCGGGCTGATTTATAGCTTTATTACGGCTTGCGTGAGGAAGCTTTACCTTCAAAACTGTGATCTCCTCCGAGGTGGAGTGATCTGCTCCAAAGCAGAGCGATCTCCTCCGAGGCGGCGTGATCTCCTCCGAGGTCTCCTCATTTGCCTCATTTGCCTGCCTCCGGGTCATCCATCACCCTGCCAGCATATCGGCTCTCATCGCAACATTTGATCCATGTTGTTCTCTGTGTCTTTCTCCTGCAAGATTGATGAAGACGAGCCGCTCTTCCTCAGCTTGATCGAAGATCTCTTCCCTGGAATCCAGCTGGACAAGGCCGGATACCCCCAGCTGGAGGCGGCCATAGACGCTCAGGTACGGACTGTGAAACGTTTACACTGTCGCTATGGGAAAGATCTTGTCATGCCATAGTCTAATAAAGAAAATACTGTAAATAAATGTGCCATTAGGTTTCATGATCTGAGATCCAGTAGAAACTGAATATCTGTTTTAGGTTTACCCTGTTTCAGGTTTCATTTTCTAATATGATTTCTTTTAATCACTTTAGACAGAAGTTACAATTTATGTGTTTATGTACTTCTGTGTGATGTCTGAATAGAATTCAGCTGCTTGTGGATCAGGGTTTGTGATTTAGGTACTTGGAGATGAGAAAGTCAAAGCAATATCAAAAGGTATAAATGCAGAATAAATGCAGAAAAAACTGAAACTATACCAGTATCCCAGAGATGAACATCTGGTGGTTTCCTGATGCATCATGGGAGCTGGAGTTCGATTGTAGAGATCATGGACAGCATGATGTTGCATGTGCATTTGTGTATGTGTGTGTGTGTGTGTTTGTATGTATGTATGTGTGTGTGTGTGTGTCCAGGTCACAGAAGCTGGTCTGATTAACCATCCTCCTTGGAGGCTGAAAGTGATCCAACTCTTTGAGACCCAGAGAGTGCGGCACGGAATGATGGCACTAGGACCCAGCGGAGCAGGGAAGACCACATGCATCCACACGCTAATGAAAGCCATGACTGGTGGGTTTGATTATCTGTGTATCCTATACTGTTAGATTGGCACACAGATAATGACCAATCTTTGTGTGTGTGTGTGTGTGTGTGTGTGTGTGTGTGTGTGTGTGTGTGTGTGTGTGTGTGTGTGTGTGTGCAGACTGTGGGCAGCCTCACCGGGAGATGCGAATGAACCCCAAGTCCATCACAGCACCCCAGATGTTCGGGAGGCTTGATGTAGCAACCAATGACTGGACTGATGGCATTTTCTCCACTCTCTGGAGAAAGACCCTGAGGGCTAAAAAAGGTGTGTGTATGTGTGTGTGTGTGTGTGTGTGTGTGTGTGTGTGTGTGTGTGTGTGTGTTTGAGCTTGCACAGATAGCACAGAGGCACAGATAATCACTTCTTCACCTTTCAGTCATATTCTGCCTAAATATGATTTTTCACAGACCATATAGAATAGCCAGAGGCCAGTAAAAGCTTTACAAACGGTGTCATTAAATCTTTCCGTTCAGTCTCATAGCGATGAAGGGTTGAACTAAAATGCAAACCTGCTTCCACAGCCAGAGTGCGGTGTGTCCCAGTGACCCGGCCTATGTGGTTAGATTACCAGTTGGTTTAGCTCAGGGAAGACTGCTAGAGATCTTCAAAGCTCTTCAGAAATGACATCAGCAGAAGAGAGGTGTTGCTGCCCCTCCCCCACCTGTCCCCCCCTTCAAAAACAAACCCCACCAAACACAACAAAAAGATCTGGAGCTCCAGTCGGAACTGCTCGTCTCCGAAGGAGCCACGGTTGTCCAGACGCATCTGGCGCTGCTCCCCAGAGACCGCTGCTCTCAACTCGGCCACTTCCCGTCTCCTCGCACCCGACCCCTTCATCACAACAGAACCTGCGGCCCAGCGGGGAGTCTGGGAAGAGGGTGTTCCAAGATGTGAAGAAGCAGCATGTGGCATGAAGTCTCCGTAGACTAAACGCCCTCCGTCTAAATATACACTGTGCTGGTGGATGTTACGCCAAGCTTTGGTGTTAATTATGCTGCTAAATGCACTTTGGGCCATCAGTGGGATTCATAAATGCTACTGTCTGCATTAGCATTTCTACTGTCTGCTACTGGCCTGCATTCTCCTCCAGGCCCTTCATGTGATGGTCTCATAATAGAAATAATAACCAAAACAGAGATGTTTTGATTTGTTTTGCTTCCTCTTCTGTGTTCTTGCTGTTCTACGTTGTCTCTCTCTGTCTCTTTTCCTGTTTTTCTGTTTCTTTCTTTCTGTTCCCTTTCTCTTTCTGCCTCTCCTTCTCTCTCTCCCTCTCCTCTCTCTCTCTCTCTTTCTCTCTCTTTTTCTCTCTCTCTCTTTCTCTTTGTCATCCTCTTACATCATTTTTGTACCCAATGTTTAATTACTAAAACTCTCAAAAACATCCTGAATCCTTCTTTCTTTTTTAAATCCTCCCCGTGATTCGCCTGCTTGGCCCTGCGCAGGAGAACACATCTGGATCGTGCTGGATGGCCCGGTGGACGCCATATGGATCGAGAACCTCAACTCAGTGCTGGATGACAACCGCACGTTGACACTCGCCAATGGCGACCGCATTCCCATGGGCCCCAACTGCAAGGTGGTCTTCGAGCCGCACAACATCGACAACGCCTCGCCCGCCACCGTGTCCCGCAACGGGATGGTCTACATGAGCTCCTCGGTACTGAGCTGGAGCCCAATTCTGGAGGTGAGAGAGAATGGAATAAAAACGTCTGGTACTGTAAAAATACCAGAAAAGAGGAATGTAAGCCCTGATACAGGAACATACAAAGCAAAAAATCTCAATTAATATTGAATTAGATTTGCATTCATTATACATATAAATGTATTATAATGTAATTGTAATGCATTTTGCTATGAGTGTGCAGATGGAAGATTTTGCATATTCAGAATCACACACCATACCAAAGTGTGTTCTTTAATGTAGCTCCAGGAGACTTAACAGGACTCCACTTAGGACCCAGGAGACGGACAGGTCTGTTGTCATGCCGCAGAATTTATAGCCTCCCATTGCCGTGACGACCCTCAAGCTCTGAACGAGCCCACATGATGAATTGTATCTGAAGGCCTACCCTACTCATCTTAGTAGAGTGGGACCAGTAGACTAGTGGTAGGAGACTAATGTGTGTGTGTGTGTGTGTGTGTGTGTGTGTGTGTGTGTTAGACTTTGAGATGTGCATGAGTATGTGGAAAAGAAACGGATGAATTTCCAGAACGTAAGAGTGTGAATGTGCTCCTATGTTCTGAGGTTTGGATTGGAGGAAAGATGGAGAGATAGAGAGATGGAGAGGGGGTGTAATGCTGGCTAGGGAATGGATAAAGGATGAACATGATAGATGAAGAGATGGAGGATGGACGGGAAGGACAGAGGGACGGGTGTAGATGAACAGATGATTGTTAGGATGGATATGGTGTAGACATGGTGTAGATGTGGTGTAGATATGGTGTAGATATGGTGTAGATATGGTGTAGAGATGATGTAGATATGGTGTGGATATGGTGTAGACATGGTGTAGATGTGGTGTAGATATGGTGTAGACATGGTGTAGATATGGTGTAGAGATGGTGTAGATATGGTGTGGATATGGTGTAGACATGGTGTGGATATGGTGTAGATATGGTGTAGAGATGGTGTAGATATGGTGTGGATATGGTGTAGACATGGTGTGGATATGGTGTAGATATGGTGTAGAGATGGTGTAGATATGGTGTGGATATGGTGTAGACATGGTGTAGACATGGTGTGGATATGGTGTAGATATGGTGTGGATATGGTGTAGACATGGTGTGGATATGGTGTAGATATGGTGTGGATATGGTGTAGACATGGTGTAGACATGGTGTGGATATGGTGTAGATATGGTGTAGACATGGTGTGGATATGGTGTAGACATGGTGTAGGTATGGTGTAGACATGGTGTAGATATGGTGTAGGTATGGTGTAGACATGGTGTAGACATGGTGTCGATATGGTGTAGACATGGTGTAGACATGGGGTGGATATGGTGTAGACATGGTGTAGGTATGGTGTAGACATGGTGTAGGTATGGTATAGATACGGTGAAGATATGGTGTAGATACGGTGTGGATATGGTGTAGATATGGTGTGGATACGGAGTGGATATGGTGTAGATATGGTGTGGATAGGGTGTGAATAGGGTTTAGATTGCATATGGTTAGGGTATGGACAGCTTGTGGATAGGGTGTAGATACGCTATTGATAGGGTGTAGTTATGGAGTGAAGATACGGTGTAGATATGGAGTGTAGATATGGTGTGGATATGGTGTAGATATGGTGTAGATATGGTGTAGATATGGAGTAGATGTGGTGTGGATATGATGTAGATATGGAGTGTAGATATTGTGTGGATATTGTGTAGATATGGTGTGAATATGGTGTAGATATAGTGTAGATATAGTGTAGATATAGTGTAGACATGAAGTGCAGATATGGTGTTGATATGGTGTAGACATGAAGTGTAGATATGGTGTAGATATGGTGTAGATACGGTCCAAGGACCAGACTTCAAACGTTCTCGGTACAGTGAAAACAGGCCAGCATGCTTCCTGCTTGTAGACATGGGCTCTTTTCATCATGTCTGCTCGGTGGTGGAACTGGACTAAACGTATTTTATACTGTTGGTCTTCTGCTCTCTCCACAATGCGCTCACATAGAACTCGCTGGGCTTGTTTCGTCTGTGTCTGCCTGCTGTGCAGGAGGGAGTCTGTGTCTTCAATAACCCACTGCTGCATTTCACACTGTCAAATTGCATCATTTCGTCAGACCATATCAACGATGAGATTCTCCCATTGTAGTGAGCACATGTTCAGTTCTACAAATGGAGGTCATTTTTACAGTGTTAGAGGTAAACATGCTGTAATATTGCATTGACACGTTTCCTCTCATTCTCTTTATCATCTTACTTATCTACAATACTGGAAGGGTAGTGAACTGAACCACCTTACTGTATATGTTTACTGTTTACTCAGGTGTGAAACGCATATTACGGTACCTGTTATATTATGCATATTACGGTACCTGTTATATCACACATATTACAGTACCTGTTTTCTTCTCTAAATGTCCTGATTATGGAGGACACAGAGTGTGTTTACTCCTGTCTGCTCCTATTTAGAGTGATCTATGATTGGTGTTCTCATTTTATCTGCTATGACAACTCTTGTTCTTCCTCCTCGACCTCCTCTTCCTCATCCAGCACCTCTGACACGAAACCGTCTTCTGTTGTTAATGTCACAGCCCTGCTAAGCCATACCATGTGCGTTTAGTGTGTTAACATACTGGGTTCAACCTCAGTCACTGTTTGGACACGTGTACAGTTTTCACCTGTAACAGGTAACAGCGAAAACAGTGTGTCAGTCGTATTTAACCTTTCAGTCCTGTGTGTGTCATTTTTCATAAAAGTGCACCATGGTGCAGTATGTGTTTTTGACAGAGAGAATGTGGTTAGAGTTTTGCAAATGGCAGAATCAGGTCTGAAAACTGCCTAGTAGGTGAATATTGTTAAAGATTTTGCAAAAGGCATGATTCACTCACAAAATGAATTATGGCGGTTGAAAGTTTTGTTCTGAGAATGTAAGTTTACTCTTTTAGCAGTTCAGAATCACATTGTCCAAATGTGGTAACAGAGTTATCTGTGTGTGTGTGTGTGTGTGTGTGTGTGTGTGTGTGTGTGTAGAGTTGGCTGAGGACTCGCCCCACCCAGGAGGCTGAGCTTCTGCGGGATCTCTTCACGTGCTCTTTCCCTGAGATCTACCGCTTCAGTGTCCAGGCCCTGGACCATAAGATGGCCATGCTGGAGGCCTTCATCATCATGCAGTCCACCAAGATGCTACAGGGGCTGATCCCACCCAAGGTGCACCATCCCGTCCCCACACGCCCAGTCGCCCGCACACTCCATCCTGCTACGATACAGAACGTTCTGGTCCCAAATGTTCTGGATTATGCTCAATCCTAGCGCAGATGGGACCCAAAGTTAAATGTTATGCTCCTGCCTTTTGGAGATAAATTATGTGTATTTTCTGTGGATTTCCAGACAACTGGGACAAACATAAATAGAGTTAAAGCATAAGAAATCATAATACCTTCAAACCAAATGGCACCATATATTAAGATTTCTAGATGCATTAAAGAGGGTAGTGCCTCCCCCGTTGGTTTAAACCTCCTGTCTTTATCTCCTTTTCTGTGATATGTCTTTACTGTTGACATTCATCGCCCCTATCTGTCTAGAAATTAGATGAGCGGTCCATGTCACAGGGCATCACAGTCACTCCTGATACGCTCGAAGACTCGAGTCACGCCCCCCACGTTCCACCACACTCAGTCAGAACCGGAGTAGGCCCGGTAGAACTGCACCTGTCAGCACGGAGGGGTCCTCCCAGGTTTTGATATAGTGTGGTTATGATACTGGGGTTCATGACACCAGAGTCTGAGCATGACATCTTTGTCAGCCTTCATGAAGTTCATATGTTCTCATGATTTAACAATGACACCGAACACGACTAAATGAAAGGCTAAAGGAATTTGTAGCTTCACTGTGAATTCTGTTTCACTGTGTTACCAGGGGACATCATGTGGGATTGTTTGTGCGAGAGAATGCACACTCACTTTGCCTTCTGTCTTTTTACGCGACGTAGTCCACGTATTGAAGAATGTTCTTGAGCTTCCAACCGACTCATCAGCCCCGTAACAAGATTACAGAAACAAAATCTGTGTAAATATTAAGCGTGATAGTGATTACGTGTCAGCGACTGTCTTAGAAGCAAGCTGGCAAGGATGACGGCAATGACAACATATTTCAAATGGTTAGTCATGCAAGTGACAGCAGGTTTTGTATGACAGCAGGCTGGAACCATGACAACATGACAACGTCCCGAATCTTGCCAGGCTAGCGCTTGCAAGTTGATGGTTCAGGTCTGTGGTCTGCAGGGTCCGATTGGCTGCCTAATGCAACGTTACTCATAGTCATCCACACTAAGCATACATGTCGAGCGCATATGTGCCCGTTGTGAGATTCATGCAGGAGGACAGGTTTGAAATAAGGGCACGAAAACAATGATTACATCTTCTAATGTAACTGCTGTCAGTGGGTGACTCGAGCCATGACTGACTGCCTGGTGGGAGGGGTCAGTGTTTGCCTCATCAGTTGCTTGAACGAGTCCCTGGTGGGAGGAGCCATCTGCCTGTCCTTTCTTCGCTGGCTTTTTTGGAAACACTTGTTATGTTCTTCGGTTGTTCGGCGGCTCACCCAGCCGTTTCCATGGGAGATCCCTCCGCCTATAGGAATCTGTGATCGGGTCTGGGGCTGACGGCCATCTTGGGGCCTGATGGCTGATTTCAAATTTGTTTATGCATTCAAATATATACAGATTATCAGAAAATCCAACGATTCTTGCTTGAAATATGCGATGTTTCAATGTGGAGTTTTTCTAAGCTGACTCAATATAACAGGGTTGGTCTAATGGGTTGTTTCCACACTGAAACCCACAGCCGGCCTGAGCAGCCATTCAGTCACACTTGTTTGTGCTGGTGACTGATGGGGCTGGGTGGTGTGTCCACAGGAGCAAGCTGGAGAGGTGTCCCCTCAGCACATGGAGCGCCTTTATGTCTTCGCCCTCATGTGGAGCGTGGGGGCCGTGCTGGAGCTTCACGATCGAAAGAAGATGGAGAGCTGGCTCCGTCGCCATGACAACATCCATCTGGACCTGCCAGACATCCCGTCCGACAGCGAGGACACCATGTTCGACTACCATGTCACCAGTGACGGTGCGGACCACAACCGCACGCCCGCATTTGCTTCGTGGGCTTTTGTCTTGCTCTTTCTTTCTGGTGTCCTTTCCTCGCTCCCTCTCTCTCTGTCCTTTTCTCTCCCTCTCTCTCTCCTCCCTCTCTGTCATTCTCTCTCCCTCTCTCTCTTGCTCTCTTTGCTTTTCCTATTTTCTGCTTCTTTTTCTTGGTCTGTGTCTACTTTCTCTCTCTTTTCATGCTCTGCCGAGTACTTCATCACAAAAAACAGCATGAGGGATGATCTTTTTTTCTTTTTCATGTTGAGTTTTAGCTGAGAGGCCGTAGAAATCATCCCACTGCCTCCTCACGCTCTCTGCTCTTCACCATACCTGTTTGTAATAGATTTTCTTCTATTCTCTCCAGAATTTAAGTCAGTGTTCAGAACTTTGTGCGTGGATCTCTCGCTCCATGTTTTCTTCCCTCCCTTCGGAATCTGGGTTTCTCCGTACCTGCTGTCTGCTCGTGCCCCCCTGCCACGTTCTGCCCGTTCGATCGTAAAAGCCGCTCTGAATGCTCTTGGTCTCATGGGTGGGTGGCAGGGGGGAGCCCCAGGAGAGACGAGCGTGAGAAAAGGAGTGCTTCTCACATGAGCCCACAGTGAGAAGTGGTTTGTGGTGTCAGCCCGACACTCTGCAGCCCAGCGGGAGGTGGCCGAGTCAGCGGCGTTTAGACCTCAGTCTCGGCTGGTTTTGGACTGATTGGTTAATCAGAGCGTGGGCTGGGAGTGCTGGGAGTGCTGACAGTGGGGACTTCTTCTCGCTTTGGGTCGGTAAACTCATTGCTTCCTGGTTTCTTGGTTCTTTGGTTTTATGGACCGGCTGATTTTATAGCACTCTGTACTATGAGCTGAACTACAAATGGTCAAAGCACTTGTGCTGTGAATCTGTATTTGCACTATTAAAGCTGAGGTTTCTGAGCTGTTGATTTCAACTCCTAGTTTGAACCTGGGAACTTGTTGATTGCGTGTAGGATCTTGTTGTTTGTATGTAGGATCTTTTTGATTACATGTAGGATCTTGTTTGTATGTAGGATCTTGTTGCTTGCATGTAGGATCTTGTTGTTTGTATGTAGGATCTTGTTGATTACATGTAGGATCTTGTTTGTATGTAGGATCTTGTTGATTACACGCAGGATCTTGTTTGCATGTAGGATCTTGTTTGCATGTAGGATCTTGTTGATTACATGTAGGATCTTGTTGATTACACGCAGGATCTTGTTTGTATGTAGGATCTTGTTGTTTGTATGTAGGATCTTGTTTGCATGTAGGATCTTGTTGATTGTATGTAGGATCTTGTTGATTGCATGCAGGTCAGTGGGTTCACTGGAGCTCCCGGGTGGAGGAGTACATTTACCCTACAGACTACACTCCTGTGTATAGCTCTATACTGGTGCCCAATGTGGACAACGTACGCACAGACTTCCTCATCCAGACCATCGCCAAACAGGGCAAGGTAAACCAAAAATGAGACCAAGATGCCATAGAGAATTTCCATGTGTTTAAATATTCTGTGAACACTAGCATTTGTCACATGGCAAATTTGTCCATTTCATGATCATGTGAGTACAAACAATGTGCAAGATCTGAGAGTTCTCCAGACGCCTGTGTCCTTGTACCTGCGTGTCACAGGCCGTGCTCCTGATAGGGGAACAGGGCAGTGCCAAAACAGTCATCATCAAAAGCTTCCTGGCCAGATACGACCCAGAATCCCACTCTTCGAAAAGCCTCAACTTCTCATCGGCCACCACGCCACTCATGTTCCAGGTTAATGCCCTTATTTTAATGTTTTCTCCTTGTATATTCGTTTTCATATGGTTGGCTAATAATGAAACTGTAATTGTAATGTGACAAACTTCAGTCAGGTCCACCGACTAGTCTCTCGTCACCTGACACGATACATATTTAAACATCTATGGCAGATGCAAGCCCATGTGAGTTATTGATCATGTCGGAGCATTGACTGATCTTCTGGCATGGGTGTTGTGACTGATATAACGAGGCTAATGCTTTTCTCTGACAGTCTGCCAGTCCATCGACTTCTCTGCTATCGACTCTGTCTCCTTCAGAGAGGAGTCGGTTGTGGTCGGCCACCAAATGGATCCATTAGTTATTAGTGCCTGTGTGATGTTTTGATGGGTTTTCAGCGCTCCGTGGAGAGCTACGTGGACAAGCGTATGGGAGCAACCTATGGTCCCCCTGCAGGGAAGAAGATGTCTGTCTTTATCGACGACATCAACATGCCCGTGATCAATGAGTGGGGTGACCAGGTACACTCTTACATGTGTTGATAATGTGATAAATATCACCCAAGTCTGTAATTAGAGTAAGGCTTTGATTTTGCTGCTGGACGTGGATGATGGGAGTTCTCTGTAGCCAGCTTTCTGATATTGACTCAACAGTCTGATTTACACCAAACAGAGGTGAGAGTTCATCTGGCTCTGAGAGGCGTCATAATGATGTTTTAAGCCAAGACAAAGTATCAGCCAAAGAGCCAGAGTTGTCACAGAGGATCTAAAAAATGGAAAGTGTTAAATTAAAAATAGAAACTTGACACATTTTGAATTTGTGTGACACAGATAGACAATAGAAAGTGTCACAAGACGTGTGAGAGTAGAAACAACTGTTTAATCAGGTGTCTCGCAGCTTCTAAGTTAGAAGGTGCAGAATTTTGAAATGAAGCCCTCATAAATAGTTCACACTTACTATAAATTGCGTAATCCTATCAGTGTTACAAAAATGGACACTTTCCTAAAAAACTCATTCCTTCTCTCTCACAAGGAGGGAAATTACTGGGGTGGTAGTGCAAAGCCTTGTCCAGCCTTCACATCAACGTTTTAAACACTTTTGCGTTAAAATCCACCCTTTTGCCAGTCCTGTCTGCAAACTCCAGGAAACTGGCGGTTCTGGGAAAGTCACAAACTGCGAAGCTACACTGTATGTCCGCAGAGGCTGTGGTCAAGGACACGTGGCATGCTGCTCTGACACGTAACGTGTTTTGGTCTCACTCGGGGAAACAAGATGACGCCGTCCGCTTTCTCCCCACATAGGTCACGAACGAGATTGTGCGGCAACTGATGGAACAGAAGGGCTTCTACAACCTGGAGAGGCCGGGCGAGTTCACCAACATCGTGGACATCCAGTTTCTAGCGGCCATGATTCACCCCGGTGGAGGCCGCAACGACATTCCCCAAAGGCTGAAGAGACATTTCTCGATCTTTAACTGCACCCTGCCCTCCAACGCCTCCATAGACAAGATCTTTGGTCAGTGTGCACTCTCGCATTCTCTCCTTCCCCTGAACGTGGATTTGGAGGGCAATGAGTAGAATTTAGAAAGGGAATCGGGGAAGCCATGATTAAGCACATCAAGAAAAAATCACTTTAGCGTTTCTTTATCATTCTCTCTCCATATAATCATTTGTATGAGTGCTGCATGTTTTCTTGTAGCTAATTGAATCCGAGTCCCACCTCTGAATGTGAAGGGGAATGTGCTTCCTTTGCCTGTCCGCATTCTGTTAATGTACTTTCTGTTTACACTTCATTTCCTGCAGGTGGTGAGGCCAACACTCTGTTGTTCTAAGCCAGCGGCCTGCACCTTTAAGATGCAATAGTTCCATAATTATTGATTTGGAACCATATGTGGTCATTCCTGTGGCCATCTGTTCTGGATTTATTTAAACAATTGTTTGTTTCTTTGTGTTTCTGTGTGCTTCTCTGTTTAACCCTTTTTTGACATCACGTCTTTTTTACTATTCGGTATATTCTCACTCCAAAACCATCTCTGATAGCCATCTCACTCCAAAACCCTTTCCAGCAGTCATCTACATTTGGAATTGCCTCTGACAGACGTGACAGTTCTACAGCAACTCTGTGACAATCTAGGACAAGCAGCCGTGTGGGAATATACCTCCCTGCTTCCGCTCCTCGTCCTCTCTCAAACTCCTTTCCTGCTAAGTGTGAAAGCTCCTGGGAACGAACCACACCGTGGCTAGATACCTGCGCGTGCAGACCTGCTCCCTGTGCCCGGAAACTGTTTGTGATGTTTGCAGCCTGTAGGAATCAGAGCTCTATACACCAAGAAAATGACAGCATTTTTTGAGGGATACTAATAAACAGAAAGCCTGCAAAGAACTCTCTCCCAGCTCTCTCACTTACATTCTCTCTGTCTCCCCCACATTCTCTTTCTCTCTTTCCTACAATCTTTCTGTCTCTCTTTCTTGTGTTACTTTTATTCTTCCTCCACCTTCGCCCTTTTACTTCTCGCTGCGTTGTTTCGCCTCCACCCTCTCCTCCCGCTCCGCTACCCGCTCTCTTCTCTTTCCTTCCTCCCCCGCTCCCTCTCTTCCTTTAAACAGGAGTGATAGGCGCAGGGCACTACTGCTCGCGCCGCGGGTTTGCGGAGGACGTGCGGGGCGTGGCGGCTCAGCTGGTGCCCGTCACCCGCCGCCTCTGGCAGGCCACCAAGGCCAAGATGCTCCCCACACCGGCCAACTTCCACTACATCTTCAACCTGCGTGACATGTCCCGTATCTGGCAGGGCATGCTCAACGTCAGCGCCGAGGTTGTCGACTCGCCTGCTGTAAGTGGAGCTTGGGCAAGGGCCTATAGGGGCCTATAAGATGGCGTCTCAACTCCTGACGCTTTTCATAGTCAGATTCCGTTTACAATGACAGGCTCTGTTGCAGTCCTGCTTTACCTGAATTTATATACGTTCCCTGTGTTGAAGAAATATTTGGGGGCTCGTCCGGGATCTTGGAATACAGGAAGTGTGCTTTTGTGCTGTAGAATTCATTAGTTGTGCCTTACAGAATGACAGTAAATGGAATACAGCATCTCTGCCCCTTGAAAGGTCAAAGTATAAATATTAATTGAGAAACTGTCAGTAGAATTCAGTCTCAATGATCACACCATTCAATCTCAATGGTATGCAAAATGTATCCCAGAGAAAAGCGGCTCCCTCATCCCAGTCGCTGGCTGGCCTCTCTGCCCTGCAGGTTCTCCTGCGTCTGTGGAAGCATGAGTGCAAGCGTGTGATCGCCGACCGCTTCACAAGCCCTGAGGATGGGGCCTGGTTCGACCGGACCCTGGCCGACCTGGTGGAGGAGGAGCTGGGTGAGGAGGCCCGTGAGGAGGTGAAGCCTGGGGTGGACGCCTACTTCGTGGACTTTCTCAGGGATGCACCTGAGGCCACAGGTACATCCCACGTCACAACCAGCCCTTTTAAAATATGAAATATGAGCATAAATGATGGAAATGAGACCTTCTTTAACAAACCGATAAAACTGAGTCGTCATGAATAAATGTCATTAATGAAATTCAGAATCATAAATGTGAACCTTTTACCTAGAAGCTTGAAAGATAATGCCTTTGTTCTAATTCTAGTGAAGTTCTACGTCTAGTGAAGGTCTAAGTTCTATGTCTAGTGAAAATGTGTCACTACACTCTTCTTTCTCATCACAGACCCTCAGATGTTCAATTTTCTATGTTAGAATCTTGAAGGCTTTACGCTTTCTAGATCATTGTGACAGACTAAATCAGGCCTACGATTGATTCCTACTGCGTTCACCTGCTGTGTGCCCCCTGTCTGGACAGGAGAGGAGCCAGAAGACAGCGACTTTAACCTGCCCAAAGTGTACGAGCCCATCGTCTCGTTCTCCAGCCTGAGCGAGAGACTGAACATGTTCCTAGACCATTATAACGAGAGCATTCGGGGAGCCGGCATGGACATGGTCTTCTTCACAGACGCCATGGTCCACTTGGTGAAGGTGTGCTAAGTTCTAGCCTTACCTGTATTACGAGAAATAGCATGCATGGTAATGGAGGTAATCTCACTCTGTTTCTCTCTCTCTCTGTTTCTCTCTCTCTCTCTTTCTGTCTTTCTTTCTCACACTCGCTCTATGCAGGTGTCTCGAATAATCCGGACTCCTCGCGGGAACGCCCTGCTGGTCGGCGTGGGAGGCTCAGGCAAACAGAGCCTGACGAGACTGGCATCTTTCATTGCCGGATACAAAACCTTCCAGATCACTCTGACGCGGTGAGGGACCTATGTCTTCCCACCAGCCTCTGTTACAACATAACACTCTATTGTTCATGACATTGTTTAAAATGATATATAAATGAATTTGATGATCTTATGATTGTCATTCAAGAAGATTGTCCCATCAAACTGGGCCTTTTTCCTGTCTAGTTTGCTTTACTCGCATTTGCTCGGGTGTCAGTCAGTTTGACTGCACTTAACGTAGATGGTATTGGTGCACGAGAGCGCAGTATCGTTGGCTCTCCTGCAGGTGGCGCAGAGGAACCGACCGTAGCTGGTGACGAGCCGCCGGCCACTTCCATTTCTGCACCTAGACTCCTAGTGCAATTAATAATGCAGGCCAGCCTGAGGAGTGGAATTGGATTGGAAGTGGGAAAGTCCTGTAGTCATTAAAGTCCGGACACCACGCTATTGGTGGGCCATCTGTGACAATCGGATGTCTAGATTGGGTTGGTGCAGAACAAGGACTCTGAAGCAAACATTTTTCTGGGTTTGGAACAATGAATCTGCTGGCAGTCGTTGAACGGCCTTTCCCAGAGAGCTGTCGTGATGGCAGGGATGTTTCAGTGGTTGCAAAGGGAGAAAGAGAGAGAGAGTGTGTGTGTGTTGTGTGTGTGTGTGTGTGTGTGTGTGTGTGTGTGTGTGTGTGTGTGTGTGTGTGTGTGTGTGTGTGTGTGTGTGTGTGTGTGTGTGTGTGTGACACCCTGTAGACAACAGATGGCTTGCAGCTTGTTCCTCCAAAACACAGGCTGCTCACGATTCCAAGTATTTACGTCGTCTTTTCACACCATGGTCCAAAAGGGCCATGCACACACAAACACATGAACACACAGTTGCTCTCTTGCATTCATCCATAAACAGGAGTTTCGAGCAGTTCTTGCTCTCACTCTGTGTGTGTGTGTGTGTGTGTGTGTGTGTGTGTGTGTGTGTGTGTGTGTGTGTGTGTGTGTGTGTGTGTGTGTGTGTGTGTGTGTGTGTCTGTGTCTAGCTCATACAACACATCTAACCTGATGGACGACCTGAAAGGGTTGTACAGGACAGCAGGACAGCAGGGCAAAGGCATTACCTTCATCTTCACAGACAACGAGATCAAGGATGAGTCCTTCCTGGAGTACATGAACAACGTTCTGTCTTCTGGAGAGGTCAGGACCCTGTCCTACACATGCTCAGAGACAGATGACCCAGATTATGGGACTGTCCTGCGCATACACCTACACACACACACACACACACACGCACACACACACACACACACACACACACACACACACACACACACACACACACACACACACACACACACACACACACATACAAACTCTGTCTCCCATCTTTTCTCATAAATACATTCACAAACATAAATGCACAGACACACAAACACACACACGCGCGTAAACACAGCAACCGGTTCCATTGTACTGATCGCTTTAGAGTCAAAGCCAAGTTAGTCCAGTACACTTCAGGGAAAGCAAACAGCTGTCAAGGCTGCCAAACACTCCCCGCCCCGGAGAACTGTGACTGACTTCCTCTGCACTAATGATGCAGGAGTAGTCAGGCTCTCCACGGTTAGAACCCCTTTGCTTGCTTGGTACCGGGACAGAAGCTTTAGCCGGGTGGAAGGACAAGACAGATGGGAGAGAGAGAGAGAGAGAGAGAGAGAGAGAGAGAGAGAGAGAGAGAGAGAGACAAGGAAGAGGTGAGGAGTTCTGACATCGCCTCAGGGAGCGTTGGAGAGACAGGAAGACAGGTGGAATCTAGTGATGGAGACAGGAAACGGAGGAGGGTTTAGATCGTAGCGATGCAACAATATATAGGTAAACAGTAAAGACACTGCATGCGGCGAATCATCTCAATCATCAATCATCTGAATCATCTGGATGTTGTTCTATGAGAAAAGGAGAAAAGAAAAACACTTTGCCAGCTATTCAGGGTTTAGAACACACGCCATACTGTATATGTGGCAGGCGTTAATGGAGGCTGAATGGCCTTCATTCTGGGGAGAGAAGATAAGAACGTGAGTACCGCAGTGGCTGGAGAAAAGGACCGAGGCGTAGCTCCACCACGAGGCCACATAGATAAACAAACGGACAAAGGAGCGTCTGTTGTGGTCACGGAGGGAAGAAGCAAAAATGATATAAGGGTTCTGCTTGTAATGAGGTTGCACAGAGCAAAGGGAGAAAATATCAAGATATAAGGCTTCATCTTCTTTTAGTCGGCCGGAAGAAAACAAACAACCAAACTTGTAGCCTGATTGGAAAAACAGCGACGAGTGGCTTTTTTAAGGAAGAGAAAGGAAAGGCAGGCTGAACGTATCACTCTACCTGGATAGCGCCAACCGCCGTCCGGGTCCAGCAACCAGCCTTTGTCCATGATGGTGCGTTTACGTCGGGCAAAACTGCCAGTCGTTGGGAGGGTGGGCTTCACTGAAGTTGTCCCCTCCCTCAGGCAGGGAGAGGTTGCCGAGATTGGTTTCCATCGTGCGGGTGCGTGAGACGGGAGGCAGCTACATTCGCCTTCAGATGTGATGTCGTTAATCATGCAGTTAAACACTCGAGGAAGGATAGCTCCGCCAGAGAGAGCAGCCCTTAACAGCGCTGGTGCTTCTGAATATTAATTGCGTTTCAATGAATAATTAATGAGAGGCGGCCCTCAGGGTTCCGTGAAGAGTCCAGCAGGCTGGTGGGAGCTGTGGAACCCATGAAGAACAGGAGGAGTTTTTAATCAGAGTGCTGAAAAACCAAAAGGATCAAGGAGGCAAATTATACAGGAACATGACCAGGTGTCCTCCATCACAGCTGTTTCTGTAGCTGTGAGATGCGATTACTGAACTAATGTGTCACTCGGCAGGGGGGTCCACATAAACATGACAACAGAGAGCCGTGTTGGCTTGGTTTGGGCCAAGCACGCGCTCCGGTATGGCCTTCGTGGATGTGTTGGTTTGGGCCAAGCACGCGCTCCGGTATGGCCTTCGTGGATGTGTTGGTTTGGGCCAAGCACGCGCTCCGGTATGGCCTTCGTGGATGTGTTGTTTGCTGTAGCGTAATTAAGGAGGACTTTGTGTGTGTGAGTTCAGTTCAGCCAGGTGAAAACGTCCATCTCCCCCATCCAGGTGTCCAGCCTGTTCGCTCGCGACGAGATGGACGAGATCCTCGGCGACCTGATCCCCGTCATGAAGCGGGAGTTTCCACGCCGACCGCCCACCAACGAGAACCTGCACGACTACTTCATGGGCCGGGTGCGGCAGAACCTCCACGTGGTGCTGTGCTTCTCGCCGGTGGGGGACAAGTTCCGGAACCGCGCCCTCAAGTTCCCCGCCCTCATCTCGGGCAGCACCATGGACTGGTTCAGCCGCTGGCCCAAAGACGCCCTCGTCGCAGGTGAGGAGCGGCTGCAGAACTTTTCGTCCTCACCCACCACACTTCCCTGCTGTGGTGTAGGAGGTCCAGGGCTTTATGGGTTCGCCCCAGGGGTGTTTTCGCGACGGCCTCACCCGTTTGTCCCGCTCTGCTACCCTCAGGGCCGTGGACACAAAGCTTGATGTTCAGTCCAGAAACAGATTTACAATGCAGTGAAAGGGAGCACCCCTTTCACTCTTCGGGCCACCCCGAGGACTCTTGGTCCAAAACAACCATGCTTAATGCTGTCAGTGGCCACCAGAGTCTGTGGGTTCAGCACCCTGGACAGCGATCAGTGACCCTGGTGCGGCTTCCTGCCTCAGGGGTGGGTGGTCTGGGTAAATCACGTTTAGATTAAACTAGTTCAGAAGAGCAAAAAATACAAAAGATTTTGTATTGTATGATCTTTTTTGAATGTCAGTTCCATGAATTTTGATTAGTTAAGGTTTCTTTTCCACTGATTCAATCTATGATCAGTGCAGGTCTGGATCTGTTGGAGGAAACAAAACCTTATAATGGTCTGCAACGTTTCTTTGTCCAACTGGGTTAATCCTGCATATCTCACCGGCACTGCAATTAGCTAATCAGTACCTTTAAACCACACCTTTAAAGATGAACCTGACAGCATCTTTAAACAAGAACCTGATTGCACCTTTAATAAGGAACCTGACTACGCTTCTATCAGGAACTTTGCTGATAGAAGAAGTGGCTTTCAGTGGGTCTTTATTGGTTTTTCATTTGTCACCAAGGTCTGCATTTGAGTGGCTATCTGTGACGGTGATGTAAGTGCAGGGTGTTTTTTAATCTCTTTTTGACCCCAGTCTCGGAGCACTTCCTGTCCACCTACGACATCGACTGCTCCGCCCAGGTGAAGGGGGAGGTGGTTCGATGCATGGGCTCCTTTCAGGACGGCGTGGCGGAGAAGTGCGCTGACTACTTCCGTAGACATCGCCGCTCCGCCCACGTCACTCCCAAGTCCTACCTGTCCTTCATCCAGAGCTACAAGACCATCTACATGGAGAAGCGGTTGGAGGTCCAGACCCTGGCTGACCGGTATGCTCCTGGGGGGGGGGGGGGGGTGATGTGTGTTTCAGGCCTGTCTAGTTCAACCCCTTCTAAGCTACATGTTGCATCCCATACAAAGCATTTTATTCATACCATCAATCAAAACATATTTAAGAGAGCAGGTGGTGGGTTAAAGGGGGCGGGGTTTATAATGGCGTATGTGTGCAGGATGAAAACAGGCCTCCAGAAGCTGAAGGAGGCCTCCGAGTCCGTCGCTGTTCTCAGCAAAGAGCTGGAGGTGAAGGAGAAGGAGCTGAAGATCGCCAACGAAAAAGCCGACATGGTTCGTGTGTGTGTGCATGGTGTGTATGTGTGTGTATGTGTTATTTGCTTATATGGAAATATGCTAATTTATGAAACATGCATATACGCTAATATGCATGCTAATGAGTTTTGCTGGGTGTGGTCAGGGGTGTGGTTATCTTCTGAATATTGATACTGACCCAACGATATGACTGTTTACCATGTCTACTGCATCCCAAACCTGGCAGGTGCTTAAGGAGGTCACAGTGAAGGCACAGGCGGCCGAAAAGGTGAAGGTGGAGGTTCAGAAAGTGAAGGACAAAGCCCAGGCCATCGTGGACAGCATCTCGGCAGACAAGGCCATCGCTGAAGAGAAGCTGGAGACAGCCAGGCCGGCCCTAGAAGAGGCGGAGGCAGCACTGCAGGTCTGTGTGGGTGGAGTGAAGTTTGGGTGGAGCAGGGAGCTCTGAAGCACATCAGAGGTGACTTACACAGCAGGACCACAAACGGCTGACTCTGGAAGAGTCAGGAGAGAAGTGAGGAGATAGGAGAGGAGGAGAGGAGGAGAGGAGAAAGGAGAGGTGAGGAGAGGAGAGAGGAGGAGAGAAGAGAAGAGAGGAGAGGGGAGGAGAGGGAAGAGGAGAGGAAAGAAAGGAAGACAGCAAAGGAGATGAGTGGAGAAAGACAATGGCATGGATAGGAGTAGAGAGGATAATGCAGAGCAAGGAGCAAAATGCAAAGAGGAAAGAGGAGGTGGAGAGAGATATGGAGACCGGTGCATGTGTGTGTGAGTGTGTGTGAGTGTGTGTGTGTGTGTGAGTGTGTGTGTGTGTGTGTGTGTGTGTGTGTGTGTGTGTGTGTGTGTGTGTGTGTGTGTGTGTGTGTGTGTGTGTGTGTGCGTGCATGTGTGTGCGTGCATGTGTGTGCGTGCGTGCGTGCGTGCGTGCGTGCGTGTGTGTGTGTGTGTGTGTGCGTGTGTGTGTGTGTGAGTGTGTGTGTGTGAGAGCGTGTGTGAGAGTGTGTGTGTGTGATGGTGGGTGCCTTGTGTGCACATGTGTGATGTTTTAGAACACTCTGGTGCCTGCAGCTCCTGTTTAATTACAGGCTGCCTGGGAGGGGGTAAAAATAGAGGTGCTGATGGCAGCGGCTGTGCTTGTGTGTGTGTGTGTGTCTGTGTGTGTGTGTGTGTGTGTGTGTGTGTGTGTGTGTGTGTGTGTGTGTGTGTGTGTGTGTGTGTGTGTGTGAGACAGACACCACACACACACACACACACACACACACACACACACACACAAACCCCTTCCTCACCTCTATAAAACACCCATAGGCTCATCTCTCTCCTCTCTATCATTCTTCATCTTCCTGTCCTACACATCCTCTTCCTCACTTTGCTCCGTGTCTATTTCTCTCAGTATTACAGACACACGTTCTGATACCTGAAGATCTGTTTTTATAATAACCACAGAATAATATTATTAGACTACTATTAATATTAGAGTATTAGAATGGTACATGGTTCACGTTCATCCTAGCATTGCTCACTCTCTCAATTGTCACTCCTCTACGAGGCGTTTGAGGCAGGCAGACTGAGTTCGGATCTTCTACCCAGCAGTTTGACAGGACAGAATGTTGATATCACCCATGACCTCTCTGCAGCTCACAAGGATGCCCTCCTCTGGGTGGGGGGGCAACCCGAGTCCATGCTTCTCCAGCATCTACCCTGTCGCCACGGTACCCATGACCTCTGGCTGCCGCATCCGTATCATGGGCCGCCGGGGGGGCGATAAGGGCCCGTCTCCAACATGTCTGTTACTCCGAAGAGTCTCCGAGGGCTGCCGTGGGCTCATGTGTCTGCTGCATCAACACGATGTCTGTCTGTCACTGTCTGGCTTCCTTGCTCAGCCCGTGTCTCCTCCTCCCTCCCCAGACGATCAAGCCGTCGGACATCGCCACGGTGCGGACCCTGGGCCGGCCTCCTCACCTCATCATGCGCATCATGGACTGTGTGCTGCTTCTCTTCCAGCGCAGGGTGAACCCCGTGCGTCTCGACCCGGACAGGGGCTGTGTCACGCCCTCCTGGCAGGAGTCCCTCAAGCTCATGACGGCCGGGAACTTCCTGGGCAGCCTGCAGGTATGGCCAAGAGCACTTCCAGCCAAGAGCACTTCCAGCCAAGGGCACTTCCAGCCAAGGGCACTTCCAGCCAAGGGCACTTTGAGTGTAGAGATGCAGGAATTCAGCCCTGATTTTAGTCCATATCTGAGGACAGTTTGACTCTGAATTTCATGAATGGGAAACCAGATGATGTACAGTAACTTTTAAGAGTAAAATATAGTAACTAAAACCATAGATCACATATTCTGTCTATTTTACTTTTCAAAAAATAAAAATCATTACATATACTATTACATTTTTTTTCTTTCTTTATTCTTTTTAAAGATTATTTAGCCTTTTAAGGACTCCCACATAAAGACTTCCTCTGGTTTCTGTGGGGCGGAGGGGGGGCGGTGGGCTGGGGGGGCTGCAGGCATTAAAGTGTGTGCAAGTACTGATAGTTCATCACGCCAAAGTGCTCCGCAGCGCACTGTTTACCTTTTAAGATCAGCAATTTGGCTTGAGGCTGATTTGTTCCAGTCATTACAGCAGCAAGTGGAGCTGCACGGATCCAGACCTGTTCCTCGCTAAGAGCACCTGCTCCGCAACCCTAAGAGCTCAGCTTTCCTCACACAGTTCAGGCCATTTATCCAGGAGAGAAGCACTTCTGAGCCCTTTGTCTCAATATTAGAGTCTCCCTGTATCCCAGCAACAGAGAGAATAGCAAAGAAATAACAGCGAGGAACAGTGAGGAGCAGTGAGGAGCAGTGAGGAGCAGTGAGGAACAGTGAAGAACAGTGAGGAGCAGTGAGGAACAGTGAGGAACAGTGAGGAGCAGTGAGGAGCAGTGAGGAGCAGTGAGGAACAGTGAGGAGCAGTGAGGAACAGTGAAGAACAGTGAAGAGCAGTGAGGAGCAGTGAGGAGCAGTGAGGAGCAGTGAGGAGCAGTGAGGAACAGTGAGGAACAGTGAAGAACAGTGAAGAACAGTGAGGAGCAGTGAGGAGCAGTGAGGAGCAGTGAGGAGCAGTGAGGAGCAGTGAGGAACAGTGAGGAGCAGTGAGGAACGGTGAGGAACAGTGAGGAGCAGTGAGGAGCAGTGAGGAGCAGTGAGGAACAGTGAGGAGCAGTGAGGAACAGTGAGGAGCAGTGAGGAGCAGTCTCAGTATTTCTCGGGTAGGAGAAATAGCTTTTTCTACAGCTATTTGGAAAAAAAGGGACAATTATCTCTAAATGCGATTATATGTGGGAAAGAGGAAATTTTAACATTTCTGGAGTGTAGCAGCAACTCCGTTATTAAATTATTACAGCCTAACTAAAAGGGCAGAACCAGACCAGTGTTAATTTTGACAGCAATTTTGTTTTAGTCTTAGTCTTTTGACTAAAATGTCATTTAGTTTTAGTCATAATTTAGTCATTGGAGTTGTTTTTAGTTTTAGTCAACTAATTATCATTAGAATTTAGTCGACTAATTATGAAAAGAATTTAGTTGACTAAAATAAATGGTGTAATAGTCTTAATATACACTTGCACAAAATGAACCATTTATTAACCAGTTAGGCTACATAATGTTATTGTTTGTATGTTGACCTGAACTTATAGTTATTGAGCATAACAATACCAAACCATTGATGACCAGTAGGCCTGCTCTACCTGAAAAGCATATGGAGTTTATGAATAATACATATTACATTCGATATAAAACTGGGAGCCGTAAAAACAACAATGCCATAGGCTGCATGTTGTTTCATTTGTCGTATTTTTCCTGACATCATCATCCCACATGGTTTACACACTGTCTTCTTTTTCTCAAAGTCAAAGGAGAAATGTGTCCATATATGGCCTTTCTCCCTGCTGACATTGTCGAGTTAACTTCGAGTTGAATTTCATGAGTGGCCACAGTTCACAGGCTAGTATGGTCTTCCCGGGTTCTGTGCGATGTGAAGATGTTAGTACTGATTGGACGGTTACCTGGTTTGTCCCGCCTCTCCGTGTACGTAGTAACGTGTAAGTAGTTACGGTTGGATCTCTTCTTAACTCATCCCTACCTTTCACTAAACTAAATCAGGTCTGATTGGATGTCGTAGCTGGCCAATATTTTCGTCTCGTTTTTATTCATTGACGAAAATGTCCATCGTCATCATTTTTATCCCTTCGTATAGTTTTTATTTAGTTCAGGGTTCCCATACCTTGGTTAACATCAAATTCAAGGACCTTTAAATGACTTTCCAGGACCAACTTCCTAAAATTCAAGGGATGCACCTGGCAGCATTTACCTACTGTTACCCCTGAATATGTTATCAAAAAACAATGTTAATACAATGAATGCAAATTCAAAAGACTGAATGTCATTTCAAGACATGCATCTTGAAATTTTTTGTGCATGACATTAAGCACTGATTCAACAAAAACTTCACTCATACTCAACATGACTGGCAATTTAGCAAAGCACCTGTGAGAAGGTGACATTCACGTAAAGCGGCTACACAAACGTTAACTACATACAGGAAACACTAGCTCTCGGTGCTGAACAAACAAACAAATTTCTCTACAGGAGAATGACCAAACTTTTGCAAAGTAAAAGTCAGCACAGGCCCTGTAGAATCAATGTAATTTTAAATGAACTTGTGCTGGCAAAATAATGACGCGTTGACAGTAGACAAATAATAGTAATAATAACAATAATACACATATGCATATACACATACAGTACATAAATAAAACAGGAGCAAAGCCATATAATGAGATTAGAACTATAGATTTATAGAGAAATCTGGTGTGAGATGATTCTAGCATTTTTTAAATCTACTTAATGAAGAATAATATGAATTTAATTCATTCACAAAGAGAAAAGAAGGCTTTTAACCACTTCACTTACTGAATGTGGATGTGAATGTGGTATTTTGCTAAAAGTACGAATACATTTATGGCATCAGAGAAATCCGAACTTAAGTTTTCCGATTAATCCAGTTTCTAGTGTCTATGCAAAAACTTTGAATATTGACATGAAAAAACAAATGCTCCTGGGATTCATCTTCTGACTTACAAAAGGTACATGAATCCACATCAAGTTTAAATCTTCTTTCAAGAAACATGGCTACAGGATATATCTTATTTATTATTTTGAAATTAGTCTCTTTTACTTTAGAAGATATGGGCCATTTGACAAGCCATTGTGGTTTTATATTTTGTATTAAGATGTTTCTTGGAAGAATCTCTATTAGATATTTTGTCTCATACCATCAGTGATAATCTTGTTATTACACTTGAAGTCAACTAAGTTACAGTCTTTTACTTTTAACATGGGCATCAAAACAGTCAACTCTGAATATAAAATGACATTTTTCATTAATTGAATCATTGCTAAAGGAATCACTTTGCATACTTTCTTAAAATCTTTATATCAACTCATATCAGATCATATTTTTCTTCAAAGGATGAGAAATTTAAAACATCATGACAATCTTTTTCATAGCAATCTTTTGTAAATATTGACTTCCTACCAACTGTGCCCTATTATTCCTTGACCACGGTCTTCATCCATTTGAAATTTTAACCCCCCTAAAATATTCAAGGACCTTCAAGGACGGCTGTCTTTTATGCCTGTTTTCAAAAACTTAGGGTCTTGCGGCCTTTGGGCCCAGAAGGAGAATCTCCATTTTGTCACCATTAATGGGCCAAGTCACCTTGAGTGGCCAAGTGCTTGTCTGTTGGGGAATTTGCTCACTTTGTGGGGAGAAGTAGTCACTACAATATAATTTTAATAATAGTGGTCCTAAGATGGAGCCTTGCAGGACTCCATATTTCACTTTTGTGCATTTGGAGGGAATATTATTGAGCTCTACAAACTGATAGCGACTGGTTAAGCAAGAATAAAACCCTAACAGGGCTGTACCTGAGATTTTTCTAACCACTCTAGCAGGATCCTGTGACAGGTAGGGTGAGCGAAAATAAATGGAAGCGATCACGCCAAGTCTCAGGGAAATAGGATGGTTTAATATGTAAAGTGCGCAAACCAAAACCCGTGAACTGATCCGAATTAAGGATATAATAACCAGCAGTCAACTGGTACAAAGACAAGACATATATAGACGAATATATAGACGAACAAACGACCCTCAGGTGAGACGGATCGCGGGCTCCGCCCACCTGAGGGACGAACACAACGCCACACCCACAGGACAAGCTGCTGCTGTAGACGGGGGCGACCAGTAGGGGGCCGCCGTACCGTGACAGATCCTGTGATATATTTTGTCGAAAGCTGCACTAAGATCGAGAAGCACTAACAGAGATACATAACCTTGATTTGAGGCAAGTAGGAGATAATTTGTTACTTTAACTGGCGCTGTTTCAGTACTGTGGTGGGTCCTAAATCCAGATTGGAACTTTTCAAATATGTGATTCATGTGCAGATATAAACATAATTGTTGAACCACAGCTTTTTCTATGATCTTGGATATAAATGATATGTTCAAAATGGGTCTATAACTAGATAGTACAATTGATTCATTTCTTGATCAGAGGTTTAATGACTGCTAGTTTACAGGATTTGGGCATGTGACCTATGGTAATTGTTAACTATCATTAGAACACGTTCAGTCACAACTGTTAATACACTTTTGAGTAATTTTTAGGGAATTGAGTGTAATGTGCAAGTAGTACAATTTAACTATGAAATAATTTTTTCCATTTCAGGTTGTGAGAGTGGATGAAAAGCTTCAAGCATTTCTTGTAATGCAAAATTTAGTTCAAAACCAGATGACAGACCAGTTGGATTACCTATAAAAGAGTTTAAATTTAGTCTAATATTCTTTATTTTATTATCAAAGAAATCTATAAAGACATTACTAGCAAAGTTTCCTGGAATCTGAGGTTCAGTGCCTGCTTGATTTTTTTGTAAGTTTAGAAATAGTACTCTCAATCGATGAGGCTAAGTATGCTGAGTGTGCTTTAGTGAGGGCCCCATGCAGATCAACATAACACGATACTTAAGATAATCCTTTATTAATCCCTCAGCGGGGAAATTTGCAAGACCATCCAGCAATCCATGATGACATATTACATTTAATGGTTTTACTTGGGGTGGTGTTTATTTTCCTTTTAATAGCATCTTCAGAATCTCAAACAGATTTAAAATGTTGCTTGAATAAAATGTTCTACTGCTTAAAACAACATCCAAACACCAGATATCGTTCAGTTTGCCCATCTTCATCATTATCATAATCATCATCATATACATTTGGAGTTTGGATGATTCAATCAATCAATCAATCAAATTTTATTTATATAGCGCTTTTTACAACAGTTGTTGTCACAAAGCAGCTTTACAAGTGCCGAGTCCTAGCCCCCAGTGAGCAAGCCAAGGGCGACAGTGGCAAGGAAAAACTCCCTAGTTTTTTTGCATGAGGAAGAAACCTTGAGAGGAACCAAGACTCAGGGGGGGAACCCATCCTCCTCTGGCCGACACCGGTCACCATGACTACAACAACAACAATTTAGACAGAAAGAAGAGAAAGAAAAGGAAAAATATGTAATAATGTCCATCATGATGTATGCATCCGGTTAGGCAGGAGGTGGCTGGCTCAGGATGGATCGCTGGTCTCCTCATCTCATTATTCCTCAAGCAGGCGGGCAGCCATGTGGAGAAATGAAACAGGGAAAATTAGCTCTGTATGAGGACATATACAGGACAGGTAAAATTATAAACATTTCCGGAGTGTGGCAGCAACTCCGGCATTTAGTTAAATTATTACAGCCTAGCTAAAAAGGCAGAACCAGAAGGTAACATAGGCTTGGGGGCATTCTGAGACAATGGCATCCGTCCACTGCACTGTCAACAAACTTGAGTGACCACGAGCAGTGACAGGACGACAGCACCAGCGCCCCAGTCTACCATAAAACCCTTCGTCTATGAACCCCTGGATCTGTACTTTTATCTAAGGGGGGATATTAATTATCAAACGCTAAACTAAATAAGTAGGTTTTCAACCTAGACTTAAAGATTGTGACTGTGTCGGAGTCCCGGACGCATTTAGGAAGATTATTCCAAAGCTGGGGGGCCTTACAAGAAAAGGCTCTTCCCCCTGCTGTTACCTTATTAATTTTTGGAACTAATAAAAGACCAGCACCCTGTGATCTTAGTGGGCGTGGGGGTTCGTAATAGGAAATAAGTTCCTGAAGGTACTCAGGAGCAAGCCCGTGCAATGCTTTATAAGTTAATAAAAGAATTTTAAAGTCAATACGGAATTTAACTGGGAGCCAATGCAGGGCTGATAGGACTGGACTGATATGCTGAAATTTTCTAGTTCTGGTCAGAACCCTGGCTGCGGCATTTTGAACTATTTGAAGTTTATTTAGATTCCTATTTGAACATCCTGACAGTAGTGCATTGCAGTAGTCTAATCTAGAGCTAACAAAGGCGTGCACCAATTTTTCCGCATCATCCTGTGATAATGCATTTCTTAATTTAGCAATGTTACGGAGATGTAGAAAAGCTATCCTATTAGTATTATCTATGTATTTATCAAATGATAGGTCAGAGTCGAGTATGACGCCTAGGTTTTTGGCTACTGTGCCAGGTGTAATGGGGTAGCCTGCGAGATTAAGCATTAGATCTGGAATTTTCTGTTTTGAGGCCTTAGGGCCCAGAAGGAGAAATTCTGTTTTGTCCTCATTAAGTTGGAGGAAGTTTAAAGACATCCAGCATTTAATATCTTTTACACAGGCCTCAATTTTTCTTAAACTGAGTTTGTCATCAGGTTTGGCTGATATGTAAAGTTGAGTGTCATCTGCATAGCAGTGAAAATTGACACCATGTTTGTTTATAACTGTGCCCAATGGTAGCATATATAATGTAAATAATAGTGGTCCTAGAATGGAGCCTTGCGGGACCCCATATTTAACTTTTGTACATTTGGATGGAATATTATTGAGCTCTACAAACTGATAGCGATTTGTTAAGTAAGAATGAAACCATGAAAGGGCTGTGCCAGAGACTCCAACCCAGCGTTCTAACCTTTCTAGCAAGATCCTATGATCAATTGTGTCGAAAGCTGCACTAAGATCAAGAAGCACTAACAGCGATACATAACCTTGATCTGAAGCAAGGAGGTCATTTGTTACTTTAACTAATGCTGTTTCAGTACTGTGATGGGGCCTAAAACCAGATTGGAACTTTTCAAATATGTGATGCCTATGCAGATATAGGCATAATTGCTGGGCAACAGCTTTTTCTATGATCTTAGATATAAATGATGTGTTTGAAATGGGTCTATAATTAATAAGGGGCTTTGTAATACCCACATATAACTTTAATAAGGGGCTTTGTAATACCCACATATAACTTTAAAGTTATATGTGGGTATTACAAAGCCCCCGTATCAAAGTTATATGTGGGTATTAAAGTCCCGTATTAAAGCTATATGTGGGCATTACAAAGCCCTCTTATTAAATTTATAGTATATGTGGGTTTTAAATCCCTCTTATTAAAGTCATATGTGTGTATTACACAGCCCCCTTATTAAAGTGACCAGATGTCATGCTAATGTTTAGGCTGTTGTCAATACCCAGACATCTCAAGGACATTTAACTTCAACACTTCAAAGACCCAATATTAACCCCTGCAGAACACCACTAGTAATCTCAGTTAAACCCAGTCAAACACTACCAAAAGTTGCACAGTGGGTTGTCGTGGTGATGTAAACAAAGCATTCTGATCAAAACCCCAATATGCACACAGAGCAGTGACTCATCGGCAGTATTAGAAGTCTTTGAGAGTGTCACAAACATGGCCACGCAATGCTGTTTACTTCCAAGTGAGCCAAAACCTTAACCCGTGAGGCTGCTTTGAGATGATTGCAGTCAGACCCTGCCTTCTGCTGAGTTGGTGTTGTAGTGCAGTCTAAATCCTCCCTAATAAGGATTTACAATACCCCCCTCTGAAAAACATGAATCCCAGAAGGAACAGAATGTGCCACTGTCTCAACTGGCTTTCCAAGCAAAGAGGGATTTAGAAATTAGGCGTCAGTTTTTGAAATAATTTTGAATAATTTAGACCGCTGTATCTTTCTACTTAGCCCCCAGCTTCATGGCGCTGTGTAAGTGCTGTAGATTCACCTCCATGCGTGTTAATGTCTAACACGTGCTCTGCCCCACTGTCTCTCCATCTCCAGCAATTCCCCAAAGACACCATCAACGAAGAGGTGGTGGAGCTGCTCCTCCCGTACTTTGACATGCCTGACTACAACATCGAGACAGCCAGGCGGGTGTGTGGCAACGTGGCGGGTCTCTGCTCCTGGACCAAAGTCATGGCTGCCTTCTTCGCCATCAATAAGGAAGTGCTGCCTCTGAAGGTCTGTAGGAGGAGGCACCTGGGACTTTTTTTGCCCCCCCTTCCTCCCCATGCTCTCTCTTTCTCTCTCTCTCTCTCTCTCTTTCTCCCTTTCTTTCTCTTTGTCCTCCCATAGTCTCTCTCTATCTCTCTCGCTCTCTCTCTCTCTCTTTGTCCTCCCATAGTCTCTCTCTATCTCTCGCTCTCTCTCTCCATCTCTTCCTCCCTTTCTCTCTCTGTCCTCCCAAAGGCTCTCTCTCCCTCCCTTTCTCTCTCGCTCCCTCCCTCTCTGTCTCTCACCCCTTCTCAGATCAAATCAGTTGTGCATTATTGACACGGCAGGGTGAAATACTTATGCAGTCAAAACAATGCAGCACTTAAATCTGTCGTTAATACACACATTTATAAAAGTTTTAATTCTCACCAAACTCACCTTTCTCTCCCCGCACCCTGTCTCTACCCCTCAGGCCAATCTTGCTGTGCAGGAGAACCGGCTGGCCATGGCGAACGCCGACCTGCAAAAGGCCCAAGCCGAGCTGGACGACAAGCAGGCCCAGCTGGACATGGTGCAGGCTGACTATGAGAAGGCCATGACTGAGAAACAGGTATGCAGCTGAGGCCTGGAGACCCACCATGCCCACTCACCACTGGGCCATAGGCCTTTCTCTCGCTTCCGGGGTCGACATTTCCGGTCTAGACAGTTCTGTGTAAAATCATTTCCGTTTGGAGCGTTCGTACTTCTGCCATGGCGCAAGTGACTAGCAAGTGTTTTTGCAGCGTACCGCTGTGCTCTAATTCCAAACAAAAACAGCCTTATTTGAGTTTCCACTCGTTCCCAGCTGACGAGGAACTCAGAAAGAAGTGGTTGATGGCCATTAGAAGGAGTGAGGGGCCGAATTTCCAGGTTATTAGGAACAGCACGCACGTGTGTAGCGCACATTTTGAGCCACAAGACATCTACGTTACGGCAAAGGGCAAAACGTGGCTGAAGAAAGGTGCTATACCGCGTCGTTTCAGCTGGACTCGGCCAGCGAGGCAGTCTGTGTACAGCAGAGTGACATCCCGCCTAGAGGCTTTCCGTGCACATCCTATGTACAAGTCTGTCTGGGCTTTGGGTCTAGAGCACACACACACTATGCTAGGATACCATAATCGGACACAATTTTGTATGCTGTAATACTAGAAATGGGAATAATCACCAACCTCTTGGAATGTTTTGTACAAATATGCGTGCCTTCAGGTCAGATTCGTTGTGTTAAGCTAGGTTTATACTTTCGCGAGTGACCGTAGCGCGCGCGTCTGCACACCTCGCGCGACCCTGCTCGAACCGCTTGTCCGAAACGATATGTGGTAGTATAAAGAAACACCCCTCAACAACAGGGGAAGAAACAATTACCTGACCAATTTTAATGTTGCTTTGTTTCAGGTTTGAAAAGTGCTGGAATTTAGATTAAAGTGCTTGAAACAAATAAAAAACCGTGAGCTTTGACCTCTAGCTTGTGTGGTGTCTCACTTTTTAGGACCGGTAGCACCGAGCCATTACACGGATCTCCTTATCTACAACATTGGACACTGAACACACAAAATCACAAGACAATAATGCAGGCACTTATAATAGTACAATAAAACACATGCTTTATTTAAAAATAAGATAAACAGTTTGATGAAGGCATAAATGATAGAATGTTGAGTGAGCACGGAGCTAAGATGCTAGCTAGTTAACTTGGCTAAACTAAACTACAGAACTGGATCCATTTACCTTCATAATCAAAAATAAACTGCTCGAAAAAAACTTGTATCCTTTATCGAGTTTCGCTCGTTTGGTCCTCGATAGCTCCTCGACGGTTCTGGCAACATCGTCCTGCCTAAAGCGCGGAAGGTTAGCCAAAGATGCAGAGTAATAAAACGCATCCATTCTCGTAGCGGTGCTGCTAACCGGAAATAGGTTTACACATCACCTCGCCCGGAACTTGACCCCTCCTCCTTGCGTGAAAAAGGCTTATTAAAGCACACAAACCCACCTGACCAATTGCATTACCTCCTCTGCCAGTATGTTAATGATGAGGGTTTGGCTTAAGCCTAAAACTCCACCTCTTACTTTTCCCACTCCAATTATTCCTATGCCATTGGCATTACCTCCATTTCAAAGGGCTGAAGTTCTCAACTTGAACTGAAACTTTTTTTCCTGGCAAACAGTGAGTCAGCTGTAATTGGGCGCCTGCGGTGGGTGCTGAATCTTTCATTTGCATTTCTGCATAAAATTGAACGCAGTGGGTCTTGTAAATGATTCCAAAACTGCCATCTTGATGAATCACTCCATCCTCACCGTGTGTGCTTTCATAGATTAGACAAGCGTTAAAAATAGACCCAAGTATTCTCCAATGTTCCCATTCACAAAGTGTCATCAGTCGCATTAGCGTTGGATTCATTAGGTGGTAATTGTGTGATTATCAGTCGCTGACTGGCTGGTCTCAGTGTTTATTTAATTTAGGCGTGTACCATTCGGGGGAACATAAAACTGACTTTATCGGAGCAAAACATCTCACTTAAAATGAAAGGTCTTTGTGATTAAGAAAGTGGCAGAATCAATGCCCTTAAAGGCTGATGTTTGGAAGCGCATTAAAGTTGTAAAAGACGTGAAAGTTTATGCTACGAAGTGTTGTGGCAGTGATATTGCTATAGCTCTCCTTCCATTCCTCTGTCTGTCTATCTTTCTCTCCCTCTATCACTGTCCCTCTCTCTCATTCTTCTCTCATCCTTCCTCCCAGACACTACTTGAGGACGCAGAGCGCTGCAGACACAAGATGCAGACGGCGTCTGGCCTGATCAGCGGGCTGGCGGGCGAGAAGGCTCGCTGGACGGAGCAGAGTCGCGAGTTCGCCGCCCAGACCAAGAGACTCGTCGGTGCGCTTCTCCTGCCCCTGGGGGCATCTTACACCACTGCTTCAGTCGTGTGGGGGGGTTGGGAGGGGGGGATGTGGGGCTCTATATGCATGCTTGAAAACACCGCCTTGAAGGCATTTCCATGCCTCGTTTCTTGTATCTTAAAAGCCAGTGAGGCAAAGCCTGTGAATTTGCAGTGGTTCAGACTGAGAGAAGGAGTGAGAGAGACACTGTACACTGTACACTGAGCACCTGTGATGTCCTGAACACACAGTCATGTACACTGAGCACCTATGATGACCTGTACACATTCTTATGTACACTGAGCACCTGTGATGTCCTGAACACATTCTCATGTACACTGAGCACCTATGATGTCCTGAACACATTCTCATGTACACTGAGCACCTGTGATGTCCTGAACACACACTCATGTACACTGAGCACCTATGATGACCAGAACACTCTCATGTACACTGAGCACCTATGATGCCCTGAACACATTCTCATTTTCAGGGGGAAAATTCATGCATATTTTTGAAGAGGCAATTCAAGCTCATTTAAATTATTATTTAAATTATATACTGTGTGCAATGTTTTGAAAAAAAATCTGATACAGGCCATCAACATTAAGTATGGATAAAATGCATTATGTACGTGTGTACATAATGTTTATGTTTATGTATATATGTTTATGTGTATATATGTATGTATACCTTCAATATCAAGTGTTTCTTTTGTTCCTCAGGAGATGTACTGCTGGCCACTGCCTTTCTGTCCTACTGCGGCCCCTTCAACCAGGAGTTCCGCAACCTCCTGCTGTCTGATTGGCAGAGGGAGATGAGGGTTCGTGGCATTCCCTTCAGCGCCACTCTGAACCTGGCCGACTTGTTGACCGACGGGCCGACGGTGAGCGAGTGGACCCTCCAGGGTCTGCCTAACGACGACCTGTCTATCCAGAACGGCATTATCGTGACGAAGGCCACCCGCTTCCCCCTGCTGGTTGACCCCCAGACCCAGGGCAAGACCTGGATCAAGAAGAAAGAGTCTAGGAATGAGCTCCAGGTGAGGACAACACTTGTCTTAGCGCTCGCCCGTTGCTCAAGCTACAAGCGCTAACGACAATTGATTGCTAATACCATTATGTAAATGGCTACAGGCTAATTAGCGGCAGCCAGCTGTCGTTAATTGTTAGCCACATTTTCACTGAGCAGTGTTTGTTAGATTAACCACCATGATCTTAAGGGGATTAGAGATTCTTTACCACTCTGTATAATGAGGCAGCAGTAAGCCTCACAGCCGTATTAAAAACACTGCCTTTCAGGGTTGGTTCGTTCACAGATGATATAAGGTCCCTGTGTTCACTAGTACTCGCTTCGTGAATCTGAGCTCACGATAGTCCTCTTTCTGATTGGTCCAATGTCCTTGTGGAAATACAGATTTTTTTTTTCCACAAAGACATATTTTTCATTTCTGGTAATAGCTTTCCAGGTAGTGGGCTCAGTCCGAGTTTGTCATGAGGACTCGCTGTTCTCACAGATCACTTCACTGAATCACAAGTACTTCAGGACCCACCTGGAGGACTGCCTGTCTCTAGGGCGGCCTTTGCTGATCGAGGACATTGGGGAGGAGCTGGATCCTGCTCTGGACAATGTTCTCGAGAAGAACTTCATCAAGACGGGCTCTACGTATAAGGTATTCGGAGTTCCTGGTTGGCTTACGTCATTGTGTCTTTATGTCGTTGCTGACATAATGACTCCCCTAGCTCACCTGAGCATGTCGCTTCTAACACTCAGATCAGGGGTATGATTCACAGCGTTCTGGATAACAGCGTCTGTCAGTCACAGAAGCCCAGACAGTCGCTGGATTGACTGTGTTGGGGAAATAAAGATTGGTAATACAAGCCTGCAGAATTATAATAATTAGCATGTAATTATTCTGATGCGGAGACATTCCCTTTCTGAGGTCCTTCATTTACAACAATGATGAAAATCAAGCGACAAAATGGCCTAATCTTTAAGCAATAATAACTGCACATTTTTTAACTTTCTCAGTCTACAGAATTGCTCTGCATAAAGAGTAATAGGCCTTAAGTCCTCTTTATTATTTCAGCATGCTGAAATGTGTGGAATTATGATTATGTACTGTATTTGTCGTCTTTCTTACTTGCCTTTATGAGTTTTATTAATAGCACTGAAAATCATACATCATTAGACGTGAGGCACCAGAAACCACGGTTTTCATGTGGGTGTGAATACGGCCCATCTGTGTCACGTCAGCTCCAGAGGTGCGTGTGAAGACATCCGCCGCCCCTCGCCACCGCCGTCAGGTTCACGTGGACCCGGTTCCTATGTTTAATGCCGATGGTGCTAGTCGAGCCTCTCTTAGCTGTGGGGAGGAGCCAATCTTGTGATTGATAGTTACCCCCCACCCCCACCAGAGCTCGTTATCGTGCGCGGTTGGCCACGGCTGTTTTCCGGGAGAAGGGGTGACAGCTAACGGGTGCATGGTGAGAACCACGACAGGGTTTATTTGCAGCTCTGTGAGCGCAGAGGTGTGAACACCTGATCTCCCTCTGTAATGTCCGTGCCGGGGAACAGGAGGCCGACATAAGCCCGATCGCTTATGAGCACCACTTCTCAGGAGAGGAAGAAAAGAAAACAGCTCAATCACACCAGTCACCAGCTCTCGAGTCTGAGGTCTGGAGTGAAAGTGGAGTGCTGGATGGAGTCTGGAGAGACATGAATCTGTTACAGAGAGACAGAGACATGGGACCTGAACTACTATATGTGAGCGACTACAGTGTGGAAAATACCGTCTGCATTCACACTAGTGAATACACACTAGCATCAAAAAGGAATTCAGAATATTTGAATCCAAGCCAAAGCCTGAGCCTTAAGCTCGAGTCTAAGTCAGGTTACAAGTCATTAGGTTTGGGACTCAAGTCTATGTCAAATCCAGTGCCACAGAGACACAGGTATGCAACTTACACTGTTCCAAAACAGACAGACTTCTGCTGCCTCAAGTTCAAGGTGCCATCGTCCCTTCTGCAGTGTTGATGGCCGTCGCTGTGTCGTACGTGTGTGAAGATTATCTCCCGGCTTGTCTTACTGGGAGCGTCTCACTCCCCGTCTCACCCTCCGTGTCACTTCCCGTGTCACTTCCCGTATCACTCCCCGTCTCAACAGGTGAAGGTTGGTGATAAAGAAGTAGACGTCATGAAGGGTTTCCAGCTGTACATGAGCACCAAGCTGCCCAACCCGGCGTACACGCCGGAGGTCAGCGCACGCACCGTCATCATCGACTTCACCGTCACCATGCGCGGCCTGGAGGACCAGCTGCTGGGCAGGGTCATCCTGACGGAGAAACAGGTCAGTCCACTACGGGCCTGCCGGCCCCACACTCGCACCCCAAGGGGGTTTCTGGGAAAGGGGAGGGGCCAGAAACCTTTCGGTGCACGAGATGAGAGCCAGCAAACATTTGCTGACTGAAGCGTTTTCCTCCGGTTCAAGAAGCCATGGTTTGAGTGTTTTTTTTCCCCGGGGCTTTTTGAAAAGCATGCCACTAAAGGGGAGGAGTCAGACAAAGTTGGCAGTAAGTATGAGAAAAGTGTGACTTTTCCTTAAAGCTCTGTTCTTACAGTCAAAGAATGACAACCTAGGTCACAATACAGCAGTGCAGCTGAGTATGAACTGAGAATCACCTCAGAAATCAGGAAACACGCCTCAGGCAACTGCTGCGACCATGGAGCGGGACTGAGGCTACGTGTGAAGGCGTTGATCTCAGGACTAACAAGACACAAGGGTACGGGATAATGGGAGGGTGGAGCCAGAGCTGCAGTGAACCAATGAGAAGCTGAGTTACCAGTGTGGGCTTTTTGAGGGTGGAGAGTCATTGTTCATGTAGTGCTATTACTCCTATCAGTGCTATACTGCTGAGCGTACCTGATTACTCAAGACAAACTCTGACAATGTAGTTTCTAATATAGGAATTGTCTGTATGATTCCATGATTGGCAGCAGCCAATGTGAGTGCTGCTGCTTTTCTGGTTATCCGGTACTATTACATTGAGGAATTTTTATTTAAGTACAAGTTACTAGCTTAGAAATCTAAAAAGTTAATACGTCACTTTTTTGTTGCATATTAGCAGTTGTGTGGATTTAGCCCCAGACCAGACTGTAATGGATGTTATTAATTTAAAGTAGCTTTATTTCTGTCTAACCTGAATAATTTCTTATAACATTATCATTTTTTTACAACTTGTTGGATTCGACGCTAACTAGGTGAACAGTCCTGCATCACAACAAAGGTATGACGTGGAGTTTTCGTGAGCTGATGGTTCAGTCTCTCGGGGGCAAACATAGTTGTCTGTAACACCGTCGGCATCATGGAGCCAAGTGGACACACATGCTGAGAAGAACGAGATTTAATACGGACAAATCCAGAGTCGTCATCCTTTAAACATTCAGGGGTCAAATAGTCAAGTTATCCAGAGAGATATACACAATTTACTTGAATAACATGTTAACTACAGTATCCATAGGCATGGGGAAACACTGCCCTGAGCAGCTGTACATTTAACAGAGACCAGCACTCAACCACGGGAAACCCAGAGACTAACAAGAAACGAAACAATAAACACATGAGAACAATGACAAGGGGCGGAGTTACAAAACACCAGGCGGGGACACCTGGAACATAAACAAAAGCACATGGAATACAAACACAAAAGACTTGACAGACAGGAGGGGCGGAGACACGTGACATTTGCATTGCGTAATAAAGCTGCTGCCTTGGTTGTGTTTAAATTCAAAGTGGTCTGTCAGATATGGCCAGGGGTTCACTCCATTTGCTTTGGGTTCAACTTCGCATGCGGATGGAACCACGCAGGTGTCTGACCCATCTGTAGCCATCGTTCTTTACAAGAAAGTTTATTCCACAGTTTATTCATCCCAGCATTCACTGTAGCAAATTTCAAGGCCTTTTTTTTGTACTCAGTAACTATGTGATTTAAAATACAGCGAATTGCAATTCCTAACACAAAATGTAAAAAAGTTAAAGTACACAAAAAACATACTTAATTCAGTAATGCGTTACTTTCCACCTCTGCACAGAACACACCCCACAGAACACACCCCACAGAACACACCCCACAGAACACACCCTACAGAACACACTCCACAGAACACACCCTACAGAACACACTCCACAGAACTCACTCCACAGAACACACCCTACAGAACACACCCCACAGAACGCACTCCACAGAACGCACTCCACAGAACACACCCCACAGAACACACCCCACAGAACACACTCCACAGAACACACTCCACAGGACACACCCCACAGAACTCACTCCACAGAACACACCCTACAGAACACACCCCACAGAACGCACTCCACAGAACGCACTCCACAGAACGCACTCCACAGAACGCACCCCACAGAACACACTCCACAGGACACACCCCACAAAACACTACCCATGGTGGAGAGAGGCCCTCTTTGTGATGAGTCACAGTTACATGTTCAGATTGTATCAAGATCGTGTGGAGGCATAAATCCCAAAATAGTGGTACATGACAAATTGCAGATGTAGTTTGAAAGTTCTTTTTAAAAGAAAATGAGATGGCCGAGTCATTATCGGAGAAGGAATTCGTGTTTTATGTGTACAATGTGAATGATTTGAAATTGGAAAAAAACATCAGTATTAGTCATTTTCAAGGCAATCACGTTTGCTTTCGTTTTGCTGTGTTAGCTTTACTCGGTATCAGCAATTCACCAGACCACTTCCTCCATTCCGGATGCAACAGGCCCATATACAGCCTTACAGGCGTCATCCAATCAAGCTTCACTTTGGGGCTTTTTAGCCCTTCAAGAATAACAGGGCCCACAAGGCATTCAAATGTGCGGCAAGCTGCATAGCGATCATAGCTTTCCATCACTGATCTCGCAGTCAAACAATCGAGGGGGGGGGGAGACATGGGTCCCAGCACATACTCGAAGCACAATGGCCTCCAGACAAAGGTAATCGTGGTTGTTAAGCACCTTATTCTAGACTGCTGGGCGGGAAGCCTTAATGATCTATCTGTGTATGTCTCCGCTTCCCTGACTTAACGCTTGGCTCTGTGAACAGTGGCATTCGGGAACCACAGCAGGTGCCAGACTACAATTCAGGACTGTAACGGCAGAGGCTTTTGAACAATAACAAACAGTCCAACTGAAGTTTGTGGGTGATCTTTAAGTCCCTTGCTGTTCTGTCGTGGGTCATTTATCTGCTTTGTCTCTTCTCGGCAGTAAATTGTCGTGGTGTTAATTTAAAGCAAAATGACGTTTTTTGTTCAGTGGGGTTTCTGCTACTGTTTCTCCTCCCAGCAACCAGTGTTGTCCTCCTGGTACTATTATCTAGCGGTGAACATTGATTTTTATAATCACGTTTTCACCTTCAGTAACCTTGCTTAGCCAACTTGGAGATCCAGTGCTGAATCTCACTCAGACGTCACGATAGGTCGAAGTGAACCATCATGAAAGTTCCTCTCCTCCACTGGACAGCATAGCTCAGCACGCCAATTTGGGGAGTGGCCTTTGGGGAGTGGCCTTTGGGGGAGTGGCTTTTGGGGAGTGGCTTTTGGGGAGTGTCTTTGGGGGAGTGTCATTTGGGGAGTGGCCTTTGGGGGAGTGGCCTTTAGGGAGTGTCATTTGGGGAGTGGCCTATGGGGGAGTGGCCTTTAGGGAGTGGCTTTTGGGGAGTGGCCTTTAGGGAGTGGCTTTTGGGGAGTGGCCTTCGGGGAGTGGCCTTCGGGAAGTGTCTTTGGGGGAGTGTAATTTGGGGAATGGCCTTTGGGGAGTGGCCTTTAGGGAGTGGCTTTTGGGGAGTGGCCTTTGGGGAGTGGCCTTTGGGGTGTGGCCTTTAGCGAGTGGCTTTTGGGGAGTGGCCTTTGGGGAGTGTATTTTGGGGAGTGGCCTTCGGGGAGTGGGTCCTCCATTGTTTAGCCAGTGCTGATGCTCATATGCGGCCCTGGCCCCTCCCACAGGAGCTGGAGAAGGAGCGCACGGACCTGCTGGAGGACGTGGCGGCCAACAAGAGGCGGATAAAGGAGCTGGAGGATAGCCTCCTCCTCCGTC